>NC_142169.1:10950833-11252500 GCF_029865625.1 Vigna umbellata | reverse complement strand
GGACAAAGGGCAGTAGCTGCTCTGTGGGAGCATAGGTCTGTGGCTGTAGGATTTTATTGCTGTTGTATTTGACGTTTCAATATTAAATAACAAACATTGGGTCTGACCTGCCAAATCGTGAGTGAAGGAGAGACATGATTTTTATGGTGACAAAAGCAGCAATGCCACCCAAGAAGATAGAGGCCAAGGTTGCAGCATTTGAGACAAAGTTAGAAGGCCTCAAATCCATTCTACAAGTGAGTCAGATCAAAGTAGAGGACAATTAGAAAGGTTAATCATCATAATTAGTAAGAACAAGGAGGAATCAAATGGTAAGGGACCATGTTGAATTTACAAGGTGAGACGTTAGAGGAGTTCAGACAGTTAACGAAGAAGGTGGAGTTGCCTATGTTTAACAATGATGACTATGCTCGTTGGATTGTGCATGCTGAAGTGTATTTGCAAATGCAGGGAACTTATCCATATTGTTAGTGTATGTTAGTGTCATTAGGTCTTACAGCTGAAGTATACAGCTGTCAATATGTGTAGTGTTAGTGTATAGCTGTCAATATGTGTATTTCTCTATTAATACCAAATCGTACAACACACTTTAATAGTTGACACGTTAATAAAATTAGTTACATCTGTTCAGTTTTCTCTCCCTTTTCTATCCATCTTATAATTGTAAGATGGTATCATTAGCATTTTTTCTCACCGATCTGGATTCTCCTCGTTCTTCCTGACTATCACAATTGCTTTCACAATTGCTTTCACTTTGCTCTGTGATGCTTTGGTTGTAGCTCTATTGGAGTTTGAATCTACTCCTTGTTTGTGTGTTTTGCCTTGTGTGTTGGTGTTAAGAACCCAAAATTGAAAAGGGAAAGAAGAGTAATATTCTTTATTATATAGACTAAAAAAACACAAAAATAGGAGAACACTCTCTCCTCCAAGGGATTCCCCTTCACAAAGAGCTAAAGCTCAATCTATAAAGTTATCCCCCACTTGAGATTAAAAACTGATAAAAATATATTCTTGAGGGTTTATCAGATCCCTCTCATTCTTTTCTATATATATTGAAAAGCAAGAGTACATGGAACACCAAGAGTCTGCACTAGACCTCTAGGTACAGAACTAGGTACTACTCATTATTGGTCTAACAGACTAGCCTTAATGATGATATGTAACCGTAATTATTCTAACACTTCCCCTCAAGCTGGAGCATACAGATTGTATGTACCAAGCTTGGAACAAATAAACTCAATCCGAGGTCCCCTTAATGACTTGGTCAACACATCTGCAAGTTGGTCATTTGATCCAACGAACTCGGTACATATTTCTTTTGACAATAACTTTTCCCGAACAAAATGACAATCAATTTCTATATGTTTAGTTCTCTCGTGAAACACTGGATTTGATGCAATGTGAAGAGCAGCTTGGTTATCACAATACATCTTCATACTCTGGATGTCACATAAGCTAAGCTCTTGAAGGAACTGCTTCACCCATATAAGTTCACATGCTAGTGACGCCATTGCCCTATATTCAGCTTGAGCTGTTGATCGAGCCACTACATTCTTTTTCTTACTTTTCCATGAGATAATGTTTCCTCCAAGGAAAACACAATATCCAGTAGTAGATCGTCTATCAATAGGAGAACCTGCCCAATCGGCATCACAATATCCTGATACCTGAAGGCTTCCTTTTTCTTCATATAACAGCCCTTGCCCGGGAGCCTTTTTCACATACCTTAGAATGCGAATGATAGCATTCCAATGGCCAACACATGGAGCTTGCATGAACTGACTAACCACTCCAACTGCAAAAGATAGATCCGGCCTTGTAATAGTGAGATAGATTAGTTTTCCAACTAGCCTCTTATATCTCTCCAGGTCGGAGAATAACTCACTTTCTTCTGCTGTTAATTTTTGATTTGGGCCCATAGGACTGTCAACCGGTCTACAATCAATCATGCATGTTTCTTGCAAAATATCCAGAGCATACTTCCTTTGGGAGATTACAACTCCATCTTTTGACCGAGCTACTTCAATGCCTAAGAAGTATTTGAGGCTTCCAAGATCCTTGGTTTGGAAATGTCTACACAAGTACTCCTTCAATTGAGATATTCCAGCTGTATCATTTCTTGTAATGACTATATCATCAACATATACTATTAAGTAAACACATTTCCCGAGAGACGAATGATAATAAAAGATTGAGTGATCTGCTTCACTGCGTTTTA
This sequence comes from Vigna umbellata, assembly GCF_029865625.1. Lineage (NCBI taxonomy): Eukaryota > Viridiplantae > Streptophyta > Magnoliopsida > Fabales > Fabaceae > Vigna > Vigna umbellata. The sequence goes on along the minus strand of NC_142169.1, from coordinate 11,250,282 downwards.
GCCCAAATTTTTGAACAATGGAGCTGAATTTTCCAAACCAAGCACGTGGTGATTGCTTGAGCCCATATAGAGATCGATGCAATTTGCAAACCATACCAGACTCCCCCTGAGCAACAAACCCAGGAGGTTGCTCCATATAAACTTCTTCCCCAAGATCACCATGGAGAAAGACATTTTTGATATCCAATTGATGAAGTGGCCAATGACGAATGACTACCATTGCGAAGAAAAGACGAATGGTAGTCATCTTGGCCACGAGAGAAAAGGTGTCACAATAATCAAGGCCATAAAACTGAGTGTACCCTTTTGCAACTAGCCGGGCTTTTAGCCTATCAATGTCACCATTAGGGCCGACTTTAACTGCATATACCCATCGACAACCAACAGCCTTTTTGCCCGGGGGAAGTGACACAAGCTCCCAAGTATTACTGTGGCCAGGAGCCTGCATTTCTGCAATCATGGCTTGTCGCCATCCAGGATGATCAAGTGCTTCTTTCACATTTTTGGATATAACCACAGAAGACACTGAGGATAAAAGGGAATAAAAGGAGGGCGACAATCTGTGATAGCTGAGAAAATTATAAATGGGATGAGGGTTTCGAGTGGAACGAGTACCTTTTCTGAGAGCAATGGGCCAACCAGAATCATTTTCACCAGGAGGCGTGGCAAGAGACAGTGAGGGAGAAGAATCTGAAGGAGGAGATCCACCATTTTCTGGAAGAGGACTATCCATCGGGGTACTGTGGCGGAAGATATCAATATGTGGAGAGGAAGGTTCGGGAGGACCTTGAGCATGACTTGGATTGACTGAGGCATTGGAGATATTGACTCAACCACTGGAAGAGGAATGACCTGTTGGAGGATATGAACATCTTGAACAGATGGAGAGAAGAAAGGTGTTTGTTCAAAGAATGTAACATTGGCAGACATGTAGTACTTCTTGGTTTCAGGAGAGTAACACCGATACCCTTTTTGAAGCCGAGAATAGCCTAAAAAGACACATTTGATCGCACGAGCGGAGAGCTTGTTTAGCCCCGGAGACATGTCGTGAACAAAACAGACACAAACAAAAACTCGAGGAGGGGTGTGAAAGAGAGGATCATTGGGAAAGAGAATGGAGAAAGGGGCTTTATTATTGAGAGAGGAGGAGGGCATCCTATTAATAAGAAAACAGACAGTTAAGATGACATCCCCCAGTGATGAACAGGAATATGGGCACAAAAGGGTACGAGCAGTTTCAACCAAGTGTCTATTTTTTCTTTCGGCAATACCATTTTGTTGGGGTGTATGAGGACAAGTGGACTGATGGAAAATACCATGGGAGCTAAGGATTGCAGAAAAAGTGGAGGAGAAATACTCTTTAGCATTATCACTTCTTAAGATTTTAATTACTTGACCAAATTGGTTCTTGATTTCATTCAAAAAGGATGTGAAGATGGGTAACAATTCAGAGCGATCTTTCATTAGATAAACCCAAGTACATCTAGAATACTCATCAATAAATGTAACAAAATACCTAAAACCAAAAGAACAGATGCGACTACGTCCCCAGACATCAGAATAAATAATAGAAAAACTAGAATTACATATTGATTAAGACCTTTTAGGAAAGATAGATCTAATATGTTTTCCTAGTTGACAAGACTCACATTCTAAAGTCTGAAGACCACTAAGTTCAGGACACATCTTTTTTAACTTTGACAAGTGAGGATGACCAAATCGGTCATGTAACACTTTAGCGGGAAGAGCTGCAACACAGGATACCCGTGGACGAGATCCAAAATGGTATAAACCTCCACCTTCATATCCTTCTCCAATCTGTCTCCCCGAGCCACGCTCCTGTATAACAAAAGATTTTGAATCCAAAGTTATTGAACAATGTAACATTTTGGTTAACTAACTTAAGGAAAGTAAATTGAATGGACAGTTCGGGACAAAAAGAACAGATTTCAAAGTGAGAGAAGGAGGGAAACAGGGAGACTTGACCGACTCCCTTTGAAAAAGTTTTAGAGCCATTTGCAAGGGTAATGAAATGGGGTTTTTCTTGGAGGGAAAGGGTTGAGAACAATGAGGTATTACCAGAGATGTGATCAGAAGCACCCGAGTCAATTACCCATGAATTTTGACCTTCCATGGATTGAGAAATGCAAGCTGTGGATGTACTTGGGGATTGAGATGATTGGGCCAAGCTGTTAGACCAAGACAGATAATTCTTTCCGTTTAGCTTTTCGGAAGTAATGGAGGGACTTCCAGAGAAAGAAAGAACACTTCCAAACGCCATTCTTGATAAAAATAGGAGAAAGAAAAAACGCAACAGTGAGGAACCAAAAAACCGAGAGGGTTTCTTAGGGTTTTCTTCAAGGGGAGCTTCTGGACTTCACTGAAGTAGGGTTTTGAGGGTTAGAACAGAGAGAGGAGGCTCAGGCGACAACTATGGAGGTGTCGCGGTGACCTTCCGGCGGCCAGAGGGCGGTGCGTGAAAAATACGCACCTGTTCGCAGCGCACAAAGAAGCGGCGCGTGGCGGAGCGTGGAGGAGAATCAAACTCCGGCACCGGTGGGGGTGGTCGTCGCGTGAAGAGACGAACCAGAACCAGTGGTCGCCGGACGGAACAGTGACGGCGGACAGAGAATCAGACTCCAACACCGGTGGGGGTGGTCGTCGCGTGAAGAGACGAACCAGATCCAGTGGTCGCCGGACGGACCAGTGACGGCGGACGGCAGCGGACAGCAGCGGACAGCTGGTAGACAACCCAGGACAGAAACCAGAGCAGGATGTACCTGCTCTGATACCAACTTGAGATTAAAAAGTGATAAAAATATATTCTTGAGTGCTTATCAGATCCCTCTCATTCTTTTCTATATATATTGAAAAGCAAGAGTACATGGAACACCAAGAGTCTGCACTAGACCTCTAGGTACAGAACTAGGTACTACTCATTACTGGTCTAATAGACTAGCCTTAATAATGATATGTAACAGTAATTATTCTAACACCCCCAAAAGTCCCCTGCATACTAGGACCCCCCAACTATATAAAGGAAACCTCACTCACCCTAACAACCTAACCAACAATGACTTCTTAATTTGTTTCCTCCTATCGTACATATTATATCATATCATTACACGTTGCTGTAGAACAACCTTGTCCTCAAGGTTGGGACAGTGAAGCTTGATCCCATGGCAGTATGATATTGTCTTATCATTGGAAGGGAACCCACTTACAAAATTCACTTCTGTTTTGGTTCTTTCTTCACTACAAAGGTGTGATTCTTCACTGCTGACCCTTCTCCCACCTTTGAGCAATTTGCATATCTCTAATCCAGTCTTGTGGTTCCTGTTGTGGCAACCGACTTTTACTATTCTCTACAACAACCATTTCATCTATTAGACTATTTCCAATTCCAAGCACTAGTTGGTATCCGTAAAAGCAGGTAATTTATGCCCTTTTGACAAATAATATGCAAAAAGTCAAGTCTTAAAGATCTGCAGCTCCATAATACTACTACCGCTATCATTGACTCGTGTAATTCGATTGACATGAGGAAGTAATTCTGCTGGCTCGGATTGACTATATAAAAGTCTATCTATGACAATTTCTGGCACTACCACTCCTTCCTTAATTCCATAATTTTTCCCTAATAGGAGAGTAGATTCAGATTCAAAACCTGTTCGCTTGTCAACGACTAAACGACTCAGCTTCATAGATAGAAGTCTTCCAACCTCCCTTGCAGCTTCTTGTACAGCATTGGAAAAATCGATGCAGCTACTCTGTTTAACCCTCTCATCAATGTTGTCCCCAAAACGCTTTAACTGTGATGGAAGACACCCTACATAGGTTCCATGCCCAAAGGTAACCAGAGATTTGTTCTTTTGTTCTAGCTTCAATGTGTCATCAGATGCATCAAGTGGGTCATAAATTAGGCCAAGCCACCAAGGTTTCCTCTTGGCTTGTCCCCAACCAAAATCACCAACAACAAAACCATACCCTTCATGTCTCAAGTTCCCCACGTTTTGACCTCTTTACTGCTTCCCTTGTCTTTTTCTTCCTCAACACCAACCACTTTTGAACCATCCACACTCAAAACAACCGCATGTTCTACTTTATTCTCAAAAGTAGTAGTCACTATGCTCCCACCACTTTCTACTTTCTTTCCTCTATCTTCACCCTCCTCCACTGTTTTAACATATGTACCAAGTCCATCCACACTCTCCCCACTAAAATCAGCAACTTTTGCAACTTCACTCTGAGAAGAAAGAGTCACAACATTCCCATCATAGTCTTCACCTGATGTATTTTCCCCACCAACCTTTGTCAAATTATCCACCCTTAAAGTAGCAGCTTTTGCACCTTTCTTAGAAGCAACATCAACAATGTCACTGCACTTATCATCAGCTCCAAACCTACCATAAGAATACCTACTTTTCATGTGATTTGTTCCAGGACATAGACACCCTAACAACCCAACAACTCCTACCAAATAACACCACACTCTTATTTGTGTCCTTGCTCTCCAAACCCATAGACAAATACTCAGCCATGTCCATATTGGGGGTGTTGGTGATAATCTTGTTCTTCTTGCATAGGACTTGCCACTTTGTCAAGAAATGCTCCCCCAACTGATTCGCTGAAGTTGGATTTACTAGAGACACCAGTATCTTGAATTCTAGGATGACTTGTTCCCCACTCCCAGTCCATGTCACTGCTGCTAAACTCTCTAATAATATGTTTCCCCTGCTATCATGGCTGAGTTTTCAATGGTTGGGGATTCTAGCATTATTCCCCTTCTGCTTTCTTCACTTCTTACCATAGCTACCACTTCATTAATTCCTGGAACTTTGTCTTTACCAAGAATTTGGACTCTCACTTGATAAAAATCAGAGTTAAGCCCTACCAAAAAATCATAGACTCTATCTTGCTCAATATATTCTTTGAGCATGGCAGAATCATCTGAGCACTTGGCTTTGATGACCCTGTAATGGTCTAATTCCATCCACAATGATTTGAGTTGATTGGCATACTCTGTAACAGTCTTGGTTCCTTGTTTGGCAGCGACAGTCTTCACCTTCACATCATATATTTGGGCAGCATCTTTAGCTTTTGAGTATGTCTGGTCCACTGCATTCCAAATCTCCTTTGCAGAATTAAGAAACATGCAAGTATCATTAATTTCTGGGATCATGGAGTTCCATAGTCATGCCATGATCATAGAGTCTTCTTCATCCCATTTTGTAAATTTGGGATCGTCTTCTGGAGGAGCATCATCAGTCAAGTGGTTAGTGTTGTAAAACAGTAGTAGGATGCTGGAATTAATTATTCTCTCATTCATACTTTTGAAACAATACATAAGTGTTTAAAAAGAAACAAACTATTGTCTAATTAAGGTAAAAAATCTCCTGAAATAAAGTCTCTAAATCAGGAGATATCTACCCAATAATACCTGATCTTAATAAAAGGAAATCTGCCCAATAATTACTAATCCTAATCCCTTAATTTTAGGGATTAGACATAATTGCAGGATTACACATAATTGCTATATTAATTGCACAATAATTCACATATTCTGACACCCCCCCTCAAGCTGAGGAATAGATATTGGTCATTCCCAGTTTGCTTATAAGATCTTGGAAGATAGGGCTATTGAGACCTTTTGTTAACACATCAGCTACTTGTTGCCTGGATGGAACATACGCCATGCATAATAGACCTTCGTCTACTTTTTCTTTGATGAAGTGTCTATCTATTTCAACGTGTTTTGTCCGGTCATGTTGAACCGGATTATGTGCAATTTCTATTGCTGATTTATTATCACAGTACAGTTTCATGGGACCCTTCAAATCAACTTTCAAATCATCCAGAATAATTTTTATCCATAATAATTCACATATTCCTTGAGCAAGTGCTCTGAACTCTGATTCAGCTGATGATCTAGACACTACATTCTGTTTTTTACTTCTCCAAGTTACTAAATTTCCACCCAGGAAAGTACAATATCCAGTAGTCGATCTTCTATCAATTAGAGATCCTGCATAGTCTGCGTCGGTGTAGGCTTCAAGGTTCAATTTTTCATTCTTCTTGAATAGGATTCCCTTTCCAGGAGTGCCTTTTAAGTAATGTAGAATCCTATAGGCAGCTTGAAGGTGAGACTCCTTTGGTTCATGCATAAACTGACTTATTACACTTACCGAATGGGCAATATCTGGTCGGGTATGCGCCAAATATATTAATTTTCCAACCAGCCTCTGGTACATCCTTTTTTCTACTTCTGGTTCATCTCCAGATTTACTCAGTTTGTGATTGGGGTCCATTGGAGTTGTTGCGGGTCTGCATCCAATAGTCTTCGTCTCAGCCAACAAATCGGTTATGTATTTTTGTTGGGATATAAAAATTCCTTGGGTAGAGTATGCTACTTCAATTCCTAGAAAATATTTCAGTTTTCCAAGCTCTTTGAGATCAAATTCTTGGACTAGTCTTTGTTTCAATTTTTCCTTTTCTTTTTCATCATTCCCAGTTACTATAATATCATCCACATACACCAAAAGAACTGTTACCTTCCCCTTTTCTGAATGTTTTATGAACAACGTGTGGTCTCCTTGGCTTTGTTTGTAGCCAAATCCCTTCATAACTTTTGAGAACCTCCCAAACCATGCTCTAGGAGATTGTTTCAGTCCATATAGTGCCTTCTTAAGTCTGCACACCTTATTTTGTCTATCTCCTTCAACCCCCTGTGGGATGTTCATGTAGATTTCTTCCTCTAGGTCTCCATGAAGAAAGGCATTTTTAACATCATACTGTAGTAGTTTCCAATCAAAATGAGCAGCTAAGGATAGAAGAATCCTTAGAGTATTCATTTTAGCAACTGGTGCAAACGTTTCTTCATAGTCTATTCCATATGCTTGAGTGTATCCTTTGGCCACCAATCTTGCTTTGTATCGTTCAAGTGACCCATCAGCATTATATTTTACTGTGAATATCCACTTACAGTCAACAATATTCTTTTCTTTGGGTTTATCCACAATTTCCCAAGTGTTATTCTTCTCTAATGCTGTCATTTCCACTTGCATAGCATCTCTCCACTCTTTCTTTGCTAGTGCTTCAATAATATTATTTGGTATAACCACAGAATTCAAGTTTACAATAAAGCTTTTATGATTAGCTGATAATCTATCATAAGAAACATAATTTGAGAGAGGATAGAGAGGTTTTTTAGTGCAATTTCTAGTACCTTTTCGGATGGCTATTGGAAGGTCAATCTCATTTTCTGGTTCAGGTATTTCTTCATTTTCTGGTGCAGAACTTGGATTGGATTCATGGACTTGCATCATCTCTGGAATTTGCTTTCTCCTGGTGTAAACCTTGTTAAATCTCGGAGGATTGTCAGCTTCTATTCGAGTTGCTTCAATGGGGAAATCTGTATCCATAGCTTCTGATCCTCGTTCAGAATTATGTTGTATAGTTGGAGGCTCAGATCTGTTGGTTGTGATATATGGCAGAGTTAAGAACTCAGTATTTTCATGAGGGTCTTCTAGACATTGTTCTGTAGGATTGGTTTTGTTAAAAAAAGGTTTAGTTTCAAGAAAAGTAACATCAGCTGAGATATACCATTTTTTAATGATAGGATCATAACATTTATACCCTTTTTGTGTGGCTGAATATCCTAAAAAAATACATTTAACAGCCCTGGGATCCAGTTTATCTCTAGCTTGAACAGGGACATGTGCAAAGGCTGTACATCCAAATATTCTAGGAATCAATCCATTTGATTTCTTAAAGTGAGGAAAGAAATTATTTAGGACTTCTATTGGACTCTTATTACTTAGGCCATGAGAGGGAAGTCTATTAATAAGATATGATGCAGTAAGAACAGCTTCTCCCCAATAATTTTTTGGAACATTCCCTTGAAAAAGAAGAGCCCGAGTTATATTGAGTAAATGCCCATTTTTTCTTTCTGCCACTCCATTTTGTTGTGGGGTATAAACACATGAAGAGTCATGGATGATCCCATTAGATTGGAAATACGAGGATATGGTTTGGTTGAAATAATCTCTAGCATTATCGGTCCTAAACCTTTTAATATTAACTCCAAATTGAGTTGTGATCATTGAGTGAAATATGGGAATGATAGTGCTGACATCAGATTTTTGTTTAAGCAAATAGAGCCAAGTAACCCTAGTGCAATCATCAATAAATGTTACAAACCAGCGGGCCCCAGAAATATTTGGTACTGTAGACGGTCCCCATATATCACTATGAATCAATTGAAAAGGTTGAGAGCTTCTATTATTGCTGTTGGGAAAAAAAGCACGAGTATGCTTCGCTAACTCACAAGTTTCACAATGAAGCTTTGAGATATCTAAGTTTTCATACAAATGAGGAAACATAAATTGTAGCACCTTAAATGATGGATGTCCTAGACGATAGTGATACAACCATAGTTCATCCTTATTTGTTATACTGTGAAGGGATTTTGCTTGGTTGGTTTGGGATTCTTTAGATACTTCCAAGTAGTAAAGACCATCTTTTTCTTTAGCAAGTCCAATCCTCCTCCCCGAGTCCTGTTCCTGAAAAACACATAGAGATGGGGAAAACATTGCAGAACAATTGAGATCAGAGGTTAGTTTCTTTATGGAGAGAAGACTGGCTGAGAGTTTGGGAACATGGAGAACGTTTTTAAGCATAAGGTTCGGGTTTACTTGGATATTACCATATCCTGCAACAGTAGCTACTGACCCATTTGCAACAATAATTTTTCTATTACTTGGTGAGGGTGTATAAGAATGAAACAAGTGGAATAAATGTGTCATATGATCTGTAGCTCCCGAATCCACAATCCAAGAGTTCACATTATATGAGGTATTCATACAAGAAGTTTTACCTGAGAAAACAAGAGAACATGATCCAGAGGGTTCCTCCATATTCCCCAATAGCTTCTTCAATTTCTTTATTTCTTCCATATTGAAACTGTCTACTGCTGGAGATTCTTTAATCTCTGTTTGTGTTATGTGCACTTGGGACTTTTGTTGTCCTCCACGATTCACCCACTCCTTTCCTGGAGGTTTGCCATGCAATTTCCAACATTTCTCCCTTGTGTGTCTCGGTTTCTGACAATAGGTGCACCATAAATTATCTCTATTTCCTTTCCATAGAGAATTAGGAATTTGCTCATTTCCTTTCTGCACCAGTTCAGGTTTGGTAAGTAGAGCAGACCCATCCATTGGTTGAGACTCAAGCATTACACTCCTTCGACTTTCTTCTGCACGAACAATAGAGATGGTTTCTTCTAGTGAAGGAGTATCCTTTCTCCCTAGAATTTGCACTCTAACTTGATCAAATTCAGGATTTAGTCCTGCAAGAAAATCATACACACGATCCTTCTCTATGAAATTCTTCAAGAGGATTGCATCCTCAGCACACTTCATTTCAAAAACTCTGTAGTGATCAAGTTCCTGCCATAGATTCTGCAACAGTGCCGCATATTCTGTGATTCCTCTGCTTCCCTGTTTTGTGGCTGCAGTTTTTATTTTGATTTCATATACTTGGGCAGCATCATTGGCTTTAGAATATGTGCGGTTTATGGAGTCCCAAATATCTTTAGCTGTATTAAGAAACATACAAGTGTCGCTGATGGTAGCTTCCATGGAGTCCCACAACCAAGACATAATCATGGAATCTTTTTCATCCCATGCTGCAAATGCTGGATCCTCCATGCTTGGACCATTTTCAAGGAGATGAACCAGGCATCCTTTTCCCTTGAGATAGGTTCTAACAAACTGGGACCATTTGAGAAAATTTTTTCCATCCAACCTGTATGACGCTCGGAGACCTTGGAGTTCTCCATTTTTGTGTGAAGGACTAGAGACTTCTCTACTTGATGTAGCACCAGACATTGTAATCGGATGTTAGGTTAACACAGCGGAAAGAATAACAGCAGCAATTAAGGCTGCCCCTTTTTTTTTTTTTTTTTTTTTTTTGACGAGAATGGCAATGAAGGCCAGCAATAGTTGAGGAACGGCAATGAAGGCCGTGAGACAAAAAACAAAGACCAGGGCTCCAGGAAAAACCTAGAGCTCTGATACCATGTTGTAAAACAGTAGTAGGATGCTGGAATTAATTATTCTCTCATTCATACTTTTGAAACAATACATAAGTGTTTAAAAAGAAACAAACTATTGTCTAATTAAGGTAAAAAATCTCCTGAAATAAAGTCTCTAAATCAGGAGATATCTACCCAATAATACCTGATCTTAATAAAAGGAAATCTGCCCAATAATTACTAATCCTAATCCCTTAATTTTAGGGATTAGACATAATTGCAGGATTACACATAATTGCTATATTAATTGCACAATAATTCACATATTCTGACAGTTAGCTTTCCCTTTACCTTTTAAAGTTCTGCGAACAAGCTGGGCCCATTTCAAATAATTCGTTCCATTTAAGCGGTAGGTAGTGTTGAGGTTCTGGAGTTGTTCCTGATTGGTTTGTGATGCAGTAGGCACCACTTCCATAGTTTGGTCTGCCATGTCCAAGCAGCAGAACGATGGTAATCCAGTGAGACGAGATTTGAAAGGAAAAGCACTACAAAAGAAAGAACACTGCAGCAATGAAGGATATAGTGTAGAGTTGTGTTGGCAACAACAATGAAGGCTGTTTTGAAAGAGAGAGTGGCAGCAATGAAGGTTGCCGGCTAGGGTTTTAGTGAGCAGTTAGAGGCGGCTCCCAGATGTTGAGAGCTCTGATACCATCTCATAATTTAGGGTAAAATGTATATGTTATTAGGCTGTTATAGTGTCCCTTGGGGGATGACTATATATAAGGGGAAGGTATCTTGAGACAGACACGATTTTGTATCTCTGTTGTGGACTGGTTTGTACCTGTGAGAAGGGAGATAGTTCCCTTGGATGTCATTGAACATTCTCTTTGTTACCCATATAATAATACAAGGTTTTTCTACTGTGAGTGTGTGTTGTGTGTTCTGTCATCAGAACAGAGGGAAGGCTTGGTTTCTTGTCAGCAAGAAACCTAACAAGATTCTTTTTCCATTACTTGTAAGAGTCACTTTTCTCACATTGTCCTCTTTGTTTATGCCCTTTTTGCTTTGGTAATTACTCTCATTTCATACTTTCAAGTTGGTGACTCTAGTAAGATAAATTTCAAGATTTGAGTCAATTAAAAATCGGCTCAAAACCGTTCTCCAAAATGGGAATCTACTAGAGTTTCAGAATGACAACATCAACTCAAATTCAAGAGTTAAAGAATAAGAATGAATTTTAGTAAAATGTAAAGGACCAAAAATATACTTTTAGCGGATGAAAAAATGTAGGCAATTCCTTCATTCACTTCTAAGGTGTTCGATGGACCATCGAGATAATAAATATTTGGGTAAAGAAACAGCTTCATATTTCTATAGAACTGATGTTACAAAGAAACAGCTTAATATCTATCAAGGAATATCTATCTATTTTACGATCTAGTGGAATTCTGATCAAATTTTCTGTTTTCATCTCAGATAACTTGATCTTGACAGAAGATCATAAAACTGTTAAACTTGCAGATTTTGGTCTAGCCAGAGAAGAGTCCTTAGCAGAGATGATGACTGCTGAGACAGGGACATATCGTTGGATGGCTCCAGAAGTACTTCTTAATTGTCAAAAACTGAACAATTTATTATTTTTTCAGTTTGGTGATCCATGTTAGTAATTTACCATTTCATCCTTGTTTGGTTACAGCTTTACAGCACTGTCACTCTAAGACAAGGGGAGAAGAAACATTACAACCATAAGGTGGATGTCTACAGTTTTGCTATAGTGCTGTGGGAGCTCATCCATAATAGGTTGCCTTTTGAAGGCATGTCAAATCTACAGGCTGCATATGCAGCTGCATTTAAGGTTGATAACATTCTTTTCATCTGGTGCTTACCATAATGAATTATGCTCAAAGTCATAACATTTGAATAATTTGTTACCTCTAGCAAGCCATCTCCTATCATAACTAGAAGGTATACGAAATTAAAATTAAAACTGCTGAAACATAGCTTATGCACAAATTAAAAGTAAAACATTGGAGAAGCTATACGAAAGAGCTTCTATATCAGTTCATGCTTAAACTAATTTTAACTCATGTAAAAATCAATTAAATTTTGGTCTTGTTTTTCTTTTCCAAAACTTATGCAGAAGTCTGTTGAACCAGACCCTTAAACCTTTATTTCGAGGTTTTAGTTCACTCTGATTTATGTTTTCAAAGATTTATGCATGGAATGATCGCATGGAATGATCACATGGGGAGGAACTAAAATGTTGTGTTTACAACTCTGTGTTTAAATATTTGAAAACAAAAAGCATAAAATAGAGTAAAATTAAGATTTGATTATTACTTAATGTTGGAAGTCTCATATTGATTAGATATATGGTCAATTTATGAAGTATATAAATGGATGCAAACCTTACTGTACAAGCTGGTTTTGTAGGATTGAGTTAAACTTAAAGTCCACTTCTTAACATGATATCAAAGTCTTAGGTTAAAGCTTATTCTAGCAAATTTCTTGTTTGTTGGGCATTTTGTTCTAACCGCTATCAGAGAACCCATTAATGTCTAGTTCCATGCTTAAGATGATATACCTCGGCGTGATAGGGGTGTGTTGAAAGTCTCATATTGACTTAAAATCCGCTCGAAATGATATGTCTCGAGGGGTATGTTAGAAGTCTTACATTAGTTTAAAATCAATTTCTTAACATGATATTGTGGGTTGGAAGTCCCACGTTGGCTTAAAATCCATTTCTTAATATGATATCAAATTCATAGGTTAAAGTCTATCCTAATAAATTTGTTGTTTATTGGGCATGTTGTTCCACTTTCTATTGGGCCTTTATGTTTAATCTCATACTCGAGATGTATATATCAGTTTTGTAGAGTTGACTTTAGTTTAAAGTCCACTTTTTAACACTTAACAAAAGGCATTCTTTCAAATCATGTAGATCCTTCATTTTATATAGCCAAGGTTAATGGCATTTACTCTATCACCATTGCTCTGGTTTGGTTATGAATTAGTCTTGTTTCTTATGCTGCAAGAATATCGCCCCTTTCCAATATATAAATTATTTGGTACATCATATATAGTGTAATCTTCAAGAGTTTAAATTGTTATTTTCAAGGTCTTTATGACTACGATCATAGTTTGATATGTTTTTATCATTGAGTGTGCTGCATTTTTTCGTGGAGTTTACTAAGGATTCACTATATAAATATTGACTTAACTGTTTCAGAGTACAAGGCCGAGCGCTGAAGACCTCCCTGATGAATTGGCTCTGATTGTGACTTCTTGTTGGAAAGAGGAACCAAATGATCGACCCAATTTTAGTCAAATAATACAGATGTTGCTTCGATATCTAATTACCATTTCCCCGGCCGATCCAGTTGCTCCAATGCGTATTTCATCATCCAAAAATGCTGTATTGCCACCAGAATCTCCAGGTACAAGTGCTTTAATGGCTCGAAGAGATGATTCTGGCGAAACCCCGAAAGTTGATATTGAAGGCAGGTCTAAAGGGTGTTTCTTCTGCTTTAATCAATGTTACTGATGACCACACGATGCTGACATAGATGGGGCTGACCCAGATCACGGTGTGGCAATCTGAATAAATCCGTCACAAAATGTTGCAATTAGAATTTTAACAAGAAAGCTTTTATTCAATGACGCAGGTTAGTTCACCTTCATTCCATGTTCTCAGTAAGAGTACGTAGCACGCCATTCTCTTTTAACATTGGGTTTACTCACTTCTAACCAACTGGGGTTGAGGCTGCTGAGATGTATTGTTGTACAATATGGTTCATCCAAAGGTCTTCACCTCGTGCGTTATGCTTAATGTATGGAAATGACATGGATAACAAATGAAAATGGGGGAACATTTTTATCAGTGGGTTTATGTAATCCGTTTATGGAACTTGGTAACCTTTTAGATTTTCCTTGCACTTACATTTGTCAAATTCCTATGTTTATGGCCATGACTGATTGTTATTATTTTTACAATCAAATAAAATAGATCGTTTAATGAATGGACATATTGTCTAGAGTAGATCATTTAATGCAAAATTAGATCGTTTAATGTAAAGTTAAAAGTCGCCTAGAGTACATAATTTAACGCAAAATTAGATCGTTCAAAATCATCTATCACAAAAAATAAAATTATAAAGAATAAAGTATAAATAAGGTTGGTGAATCCAAAGTCGTAATAAGGTAGAAAGAAAGTAGAAAGAGGGTTTTGTTATAGATGTATTAAAAGAATGAGAGGAAAAAAATTAGAAAAACGTATTAATTTCTCAATTCATTAACATTTAAATTCTTTATCAATTGTTACGTGATTGTCATTCATTCAATTTTTAAATAAAATAAAATTAATTAAACAAACGTTAATTAATTTGTTAGATATCTCAAGGTTCTTCAAATGTCTATGTTTAAGACTTGTATTATTTTATCTCGAATTAAATAAACAAGAAATTTTCAAAATTAAACAAAATAACAAGAATTTCAATTATGGAGAAAATTTGAATTATCAACCAAATTAAAAAATAATTTTATGGTTAAATTTTTTGATGATATAGCATTTGTTTATAGAATTTGAAGAATAACACTTGCACAAAACTTTTATTATGAACTCACAATAGAATCAATCTAGAAAGGTTAGTCTCTTAAGCAAAAGACAATAAAAATAATTACAACGTATAAGAAAATAGAAAATGATGATGGGTTGACTAGCGGAGGACTATATGATGCCAAGCTATGAAGTAAGTAGACGAATTTGGAAGAAGGGTATGTTGGTTAGAGTGTTAGACAAAAGGCGAAGTTTCACCAAATTAGGGGTGTGTGTTTTACACTAAATGGACAACTAAGTGTAAAATGCATGCACTAGACGACTAATGCAATTACAATAAGTAGATGAGTCCTTGTTGAGAGTGTTAGACGAATCTAGCTAAAGTGTTAGACGACTCTGGTTGTCATATGTTGGACGCTCTATGAATGGAATGGTGTTTTGTTGACACATGAGAATAGTAGTGGAGCAGTGAGTCAGGGACAGGGGAAAAGCGTCCTCGAGAGGGCTGATCGACTAGATATGTGTAATTATGTGATAGGGTGATTTGAGAAAACATGCTTTAAGAAACAAAATCCTATCACAAAAGTATCCCATTCAAAAACTTGTACTTCTCTCTGAAATCCTTTTCTTCTCGTTTCTTTCTTGCTTTTCTTTACAGTTCACATTGGTTTCTCGTTTGATTCAAAATCAGAGAGTAACTAGGTGTCTATGGTGAGAAGACCTTTCAGTTGAACCGATTGGAAGTGGAATTAGGGTAAGTCAACTCTAACTCCTCTCTGTTTGTTTTTTTTTCTGGAAAGTGTTGGCATAAGGACGGTTTGGTAATTGATGTGAAGCTTACGTGTCTTAGAATTATAATTGCTATGTTCATTATTTCATGTTATTATTATAAAAGTGCAACACATAATTGGTATGTGATAATTGGGTGATTTGTGTTTGTGTGATATTATCAATGTGATGTGTTGGCTTGTTAATGAAAGAGTGATTTAGGATTCAACGGGTGTGAGTTCAATTCTAGGGAGATAGGTAGTTAAGGGAAACCTTTGTTTTATTTATATTTTTTTAAAGGGTAAAATAGTCTTTTAGGCAAGCTTCTCACAAGGTAATGACGTTGCAACTTTGAGATTAATCTCATACTTGCATGTCCACAGTTATTATGCCATGATAGTGCCTAATCTTTTACAAATACTAGACAGGAAACGCTTTGAGCTTGGAATTCATTTAGATATATTTTGTACAATTTATCTTGCCTATTAGTAGTAAATACTAGTAGACCTTTGTCGTTTAAGACTTTGCATTGGTTTTTTCCAAAGGTAACATTATACTCGCTGTCACATAGACGTTTAACAACCTTGGTGACGGTTAGACGATCTACACAGGTTGTTAAACGATTGATTATAAGACACTATTTAAACCACAACGTTTAGAGATAAAGTGTTTTTCAAGCGTTTAGTAAAACTACTACAACGTTTAAGAAAAAAAGTTGTTAAGGAAAATAGTGTCTTATGAAAAGAGTGTATATCAATAGTTAACTTCATAAGCTATTGTAGGGTTTATAAATAAAATGGTTTCTCCTAGACAATTGTCTAGTAGGCATTTAACTCAATTGAACTAACCACCAAGGATTTGAATGTACAATCAATCATATTGTTTAAAAGTCTTAGATGATAACTATCATAGAGAGGATGTGTTTACAATACAACTCAATCTAATAGACCTTGTAGGATTTTCTCTCTTCTTAAAGATGTAACTTATGACTCTACAAGGCTTGGGAGTGTATTCTCAGAGTTTTGTTCTTGTAGGAGTGTGAGTTCCACTTCTTTAATGATCTTTCCGTTATTCTTATGCTTGTCTTTCTTGATCTTCTTTCCAAAGGATCTTCTACTTATAGGTTTCAAAGGAAAAGATTCGTTAGACAATGCTTGTATATAATCTTCATATCTTCGAAGCCTTTCATAGGTAACAACTATAGATTGAAGTCAACATGTCAAAGCAGGCATGCTTGTTTAGGTACTTTAACCAAAGTAAGTTGTATAAAATTTTTAGCACAACTTTTAATATAGAGAACATTTCATTAATGTCTTATTTGTTTCTAACGTCCACTTTTGACTTATTTATGATGGAGAAGATCGATACGTGTAATAGACATCTACATATAGTAGAGTAAAATGAATGCTAACAGATATGTCCTTATTAGTTTTGTTGTTTGAAACGTTGTGCATTTAATGCTTTGCACTGCGTGTTCAAAATGATTTGGTGCATGTCAATTTTTCTATGCATATAGATCATTTATAAAAGATACCAAGCATTGATTCACAGAGATTTCATCATTAGATGAAAACATCATTTAGTGTAAGGTATCATTTAACCTTTTAAAGGCATTTACTAACAGCTCATCGTTTAGGGATCTTTGTTTAGTACAAGAGCGTGTTTAGAAAAGTGTTGTTGAACACATTGTTTTTGAAGAATTATTTATAGCTTTAGTACGTTTACCAAAAATATCATGTATCACATTATTGCATAGTTTAGTGAGGTATAATAAGATCACATTTAGCAAAAATATCATGTAAAATATTGATGCGTTTACTAAAATATTGTTTATTACAGTGACCTTTTCATAATAAATCATTGTTTAGTAATAGTGTGTCTATTGTCAATAGGATTGTTCGGTTATAGTGCATTTACTGAAACTTTTCTTTGTTTATTTAGATGTTATAACACTCTTTTCATTATTTTCACAAGGATAATACTTTGTTAAATACTCATTTGGTTTATTGTTGCTTGTTAAACTTCAAAACATGAAGGTGTTAAACGGTTCTATCTTATAAACGATCTTGTTTTAACAAGACTACGATGCACCAGGTTAATATATGATAACAATCTCCTAGCTAGGTTGGGCCAAAGCTAGAAGAATGTTATGAAGATGGTCCCTTGAAGATATATGATGCAGAAATGTGGTGGATCATCAAGGATAAAGCAGGAAATACGGAACCTATGATATTTTTGAGGCTAGAAGCTCATGACCATATGGTGGTTAAATGGTGGTGGTGTGGTGTTTAAAGGCTCTAAGATAGGTTAGGGCAACTCAAAAAGAAAGGTGAGTAAAGGAGGCTCGTGGGTTGTTCTATTCTTGATCTTAAGATGAGTAGTATGGCCAAAAATGAATAGCATAACTTTACTCAACATCAAAGATGAGTACATAGAGGAGACACATCTATTTATAGGCTAAGGGTGTCTCTTAAAAACCTTAAAAGCATGATCTCTCACTCTTGAACTCATTGGCCAAAAATGAGGCCTTCTAAGGAATTGACAATTGCCCACCAATTCTCTCCAATGAGGAGAGAACATGTGACCACTACTAAAGCTAAATCCGCTCCAATGGAAGCATGACACATGACATATACTTTCCACATGGTTTGGATGTCTAGCTTAAGGAAAAACCCTATACTAATTAAGTCTTAATACAAGCCTTAAACAAACCTACTTACTTGACTGAAATACATGGCCTAAAGAAACCTACATTACTTGGCCAAAATACATGGCCTAAAGAAACTTATACTACTCCAAGTTATGCTCCATGATGGCTCGAAAGGTAGAGTTTAGACCATCTTCATGGATGACTTCAACTCTTCTTGTAGATGCTTGACCATGGCTAAAGGGTATGCCATCAATATAAGTTGAGATGTACCTAGCCACCTTAGACAAAGATGTGCCAAGCTATCATAAGCTAAGATGTACTGAGCCATTATAGGCTGAGAAGTACCAAGCCAGCATAGGTTGAGATGTACTAACCCACAATAGATTGAGATATATGATAACGGTAATTCTTACCATTATCTTAGGTGCATTTTAGAGACAAAATCATCTTCCCTTTAGCTTGAAACTTGCTTAATCCTCTCTTTTATTTTGCTTTTGTAAATAATTATAGTTTAGGTTACACTTAGGAGATATCATCACTAAATCCCTCATTTTTTAGGTTAATTATGTGCTTTGGAAGAACATCAATCAAATCAAGGCGTTAGAACCCAGAAAAAGCACCAAGAGTATCAAAAGCATGATCTCATGAAGCCAAGATCACGCATGGACGCCCCTCCAAGGGCCTTGAGCGTCATTTGCCTCGTAAATACCACACCTGGGCGCCCCATCTAGGGCGTTGAACGCCATTTGATGCGCAAAGTTGACGCTTAGGTGCCCCAACCAAGGCGTTGAGCGCCATTTTCTTCGACAATCTTGTGCCTGGGTGTCCCATCCAAGGCGTTAAACGCCATCCAGTTCATAGAGTTGGTGCTTGGACGCCCTCATGTTTGGGTGCTGAGCGCGACTTTTGCTTATGTGGCATTTTTTACCTATTTAATGCTAATAGGAAAAGGGAGTTGCATTTTTTTACGACTGAAGCATGAAAACACCTTCTTGGAGCACTTGGAGGCTAGTTTGGGTGTATGGTAGCTCTCCCTTCTTCTTCCTTAGGTCTCCTCCTCTTTCCATTTCTTCCATTGTAAGCTTGAGTTCTCCATAACAATGGAGAGCTAACTCCATTCTTGTTAGGGGATTGAAGTAACCACGAATCTCTTATGTAATTGCAACTGTTCTTAATGATTTTATAAGCTTTTTCCATTGATTGTCAGTGTTTAATTCCTTCACTTAAAGCTTGTTATGATTTGATCAACCATAGCATGATTTTTGGTTTACTTGTTGATATTGGAAAATACTGTGTGAATCTAGAACTGGATTAAACACCTAAAGGAAATTGTATCAAGGGATGGAATTTGGACCTTTGGTTGTCTTAGATCTCAATTCTTAAAACGGATGAACTTGTTAGGTTTTCCAAGGGGTTGGATTTTAATAAGTAAGTCTAGGTTCTCTCTACCAAAGGATTGAGTTTGAGTAAGTTAGTAGATTGACATTAGCATATCAATGAGGAAGACATAAATTTTACATGCATAAGAGTGAAGTAGGTGAAATCATACCCCGACAATACCAATTCATATCGTTTCTAATCTTTCCATTTCTAAGGTGTGAGTTACCAAAGTTCACTTTTACCATTTATGTTTCATATTTACTTTAATTGCGTAAAAATTGAAATTATTTGAATCATTCTTTAGTCTATATTAGTTAGAAAGGTTAAGGCTGAGATGTTAAGATTGAGAAGTCAAGGCCGAGAAGTAGAGGTCGAGATGTCAAGGCCAAGATGTTAAGCCCACTAAGAAATGGAAGCCAAGAGGCCGAGGTCGATATGTCAAAACTGAGAAATGGAGACCGAGAGAATGAGGTCAATTGGTTAAGGCTGAAATGTCAAGACTAAAGAGTCAAGAGAGAATTTGAGGATGAATGGTTGATACTAAAATGTCAAGACTAAAAACTTGACAGAGAAATCGAGGCTGATAGATTTAGGTCAATGGCTAAGTCAAAATGTTTAGGCTGAAAAGTCGACAGAGAAATCAAGGTCAAATGGTTTAGGCTGAATGGTTTCGGTTGAATGGGTGAGTCGAATGATTAAGGAAAAAATGTCAAGACTACTATAGAGGAAATTGAGGCCAACCAATCAAAGTTGAATGGTTTGGCAAAATGGTTAAGGATAAATGGTTATATTTGAAATGTCAAGACTTAAAAGTCAATAGAGAGATTGAGGTTAAGAGGTTATAACCGAATGACCAAGCTGACATATCAAGATTGAAAAGGTGACAGAGAAATCTAGGCCGAATGGTCGAGTTGAAATGTCAAGACTGAAATTTTGACAAAGAAATTGAGGTTGAGATTTTGAGGTCAAATGGTTGAGGTTGAATGGTCAACCTAAAATGTCAATATTGAAAAGTCAATAGAGAAATCAAACATGAATGGTTGAGACCAAGATGTAAGATTGAGAAATTGAGGCTTAGATGTTTAGGTCGAGATGTTAAGACTAAGAAGTTGAGGCCAAGATGTTGAGGACTCAATAAGGTCCTTTGGTCAACATATTTTTTCTTCACAAACCAAACCTTGGTCCTAGGATAGGCACTAAAGTTCTCACAAGGCCAAGATCATTCTGTAAAGACCCTCTAAACTCCTTCAAGCAAAGACAAAGGAAGAGCATGTTTTCATCTTCACACTTTTAAATTAAGATGTTCTAAGTCAACGTGTCTTCAAAACCGAGAAATGATGCACCTACATAAAATACTTTATAATAAATATTATAATAATAAACTTCATTAATTTAATTTGTGTATTGTTATTTACATGTTTATGAACTTTTTTTACATGAATAGATTTAATCCATATAATTAATTATCTTGATTAGTCTTTGATTAATTAATTATTCTAAATGATGCTTAATCTTAATGATAATATGTTCAATTGACATGAGAAAGTAATTATATGTTTGCCGACATCTAGGATACGTGGACGGACACATGTGGTACAAACTTCTTTCACATTTTCACCAACTTCTTCCACCATTCTCGCACTACATCATCTTTAATGTAACATTTTCACTCCATCATCTTCAATGTAACATTCCCACATACATCATCTTCATCGCAAAAAGGAGAGGTCCCCTCTCCATCCATCATCAACTTCTTCATCTCCATCTTCGTATTCTCTCACACACCTTCATATCCACTCTTCCCATCACACAAAAATCAAAGATAACATAATAGAAAAAAGAAAAACACACATCCATCACATTGGCCACCTCCATTTCCCTTTAAAATTTCAACTTTAGCTTCATTTCCATAATTCTTTTCCCATAATTTCATTCCCTATAGTAGGACACATGAGAGGAGGTAGACAAGGAGGAGAGGAACGGAGGTGTAGTGGGGCTCCTTAAAGAGTGAAAGAGGGAAGGGAGATGTATGGCGCCTTAAAGAGAGAATGAGAGAGTGAGGTGTTTGGCTCCTTGAAGAAAGAACAAGGGAAAGAGGTGCAGTGCAGTAAGGAGTAAGGTGCAGTGCAGCAGGGAGTGAGGTGCACTGTCACTAGTGTTGTCAAAATGGATAATCCAGCCTGATCTAGCCCGACTCACCACGGGTTGGTCAGTTAGTGAGTCAACCCAACCCAGCTCATTTATTAGTGAGCCAAAAAGATTCAAACCCGATCCGAACAACCATGGGTTAGTAGGTTAAATATGTTGGCTCACTTAAGTACAATTGTTTTTTTCAAATCCAAAAAAAAAAATTACAAATTTTTTGTAATTCAAATATAAATAAATTTAACTTTAAAATGATGTTAAACTCCAAAAACAATTTAAAATAAAAAATAGTACCATACAATTCAAATGTAATCCAAAAACAAGCACAAAAAGCAAACAAATAAATTTCTAATATTAATAATTTTTGTATCACTTATTCATTTATAAGATTAGAATCTTGAATGGATAAATTTATAATATTTTGCTCTCTTGAAACATCTTTTTCTTTATCTCATCTATAATACAATAAAAAAAGTGTTAACTAATAATATTGAAACACACTAGTAAATAATTAGATTAAATTAGGTGGATTTGTGAGTTATCCCGGCTCACCACGAGTTCAACCCCTGGATGAGCTAGGTTCTAAGTAGGGGTGGGCAAAGTGTACTATACTGTACTGCACTATAAAAATTTATAGTTAACTATAAAACAATTTAAGAAAACTGAACTGAACTAAATAATAGTTCAGAGTAACTGAACTGAACTATTTTTTAGTTAAGTTATAGTACAGTGCAGTTTAGTAAACTATTTTTCAGTTTACTATAGTATAGTTCAGTTTGATGTAAAGCAAATCCAGTTACAAATGCATCTTGCTTTTTAAAATCCTTAGTTCAAAGGTGGTGCAGAAGCAACTAAAAACTGTCCAAAAAAAGTACAACAATGATATAAACAGTGATTAAATAAAATATTTATACAAGCTTCTTTCAAACTAGTAAGTAATCACCAATTACTACCAGGCAAAGCATCATCAGTTACATCTTTTGTGCTGTCAGAATTATGATATTTGTAAATAACAGTTTCTATTATCTTGTTAAGAAAACAACTTCTCATTCTGAAGCATTCTTTTAACTTTTACACTTTATATGAGTTGTAGTAAAAACTCTTTGAATTGAAGGAATGGACAATAAACAGCTTGGACAAAGATATTTAAAACCTATTTTACTATACCAGGTCTTTTTCCCTTCAGTGACAGCAACTTCAGTGGCTTCAGATTTTCCTTTATCACCTGCTACAATGGCAAACCTTTTGAGCAATTCATTGTTCCATCTCTACTTGTGCAAGCCACCAGAACCATGGATGGTGAAGGAAGATGAAGCAAACAACCTTCCTCGCAAATCTTTCAAAGCCAAACGTATTGGTCTCCTCTGTATTTGGAAAAGTAAAATAAATATTAAAAACTTCATAAAACCATTGTTGAATTGTGTAGGGTTTTCGTTGGAGGAGGAGGTCTTGAAGTGCGTAGGGTTTTCGTTGGAGGAGGAGGTCTTGAAGTGCGTAGGGTTTTCGCTCGCTGAGAGAAAGTGGAAATAAGGACTCAAAAGACTTAAAAGAAATAAAAACAAAGTTCACACCAGTTCACACAGTTCAAACCAGTTAACTGTACTAAAAGTATAATAGGTTCAGTTTATTTAAACTGAACCAAAAATAAGTTATTTAGTTTTTAGTAAAAACAGATTAATTTATTTTAAGTATAATATAACACAGTTAACTGTAATTCAGTACAGTATAATTACTTTTGCCCAGCCCTAGTTCTAAGTTGATTAAGTTGAAAATTGGTCCATATTAAAAAATTACATTTTTTTCAAACTCAACTTGGCCCAAATCTGTGGTAGGACGAGTTGACCCGCAGATTTTAATTCATTTTGACAACACTAAATGTGACATTGTGAGTAGGTTTTTCTAGCATAGAGGGGAATAAAAATAAAATGGAAATATCAAATTCTATGGGGTGCAGACAGAAAGTATGTAGGTGCAGGAAGAAGGAACCCAGACTAACCCAAGATAAATTTGTCGTGGATCTTTAGGCCAGACCCGTTTAAAAGTAGCATAAACTCTAAAAGATGATGAAAAATGGGATTGGGCCATTAAGACTCATAAAGTGCAAGGGCCATGAAATGTAGTCCATGGGACACAAACCCAACCTAACAAGTATAATATCCAAACCCTAGAGTTTTAAGGTGCTTCCTCTTCACCGTCCGTGATAAGGTTGGCATCACCAACAGTTACAGCAAAAATGGTTTCGCTGAAACTGCAGAAGCGCCTCGCTGCAAGTGTTCTCAAGTGCGGCAGAGGGAAGGTTTGGCTTGACCCCAATGAAGTCAACGAAATCTCCATGGCCAATTCTCGTACTCATCCCCTCTCTTCCGCTTTTTTGTCATCATTAATTTCATTTAAATGATTTCGTTTTAGGTTTTATAGGATGTGAACCTTTTTTGGTGTTTTTGAGCATTTGCATGAATATATGCGAATGTTAACACAACCTATTTTACGTGTAGATTGAAAATCCTGTCACTAATGTTACTGTAGAATGTCGTTGGTTTTTCTAATGATTGCATAGGTCTTGCGGGATCCAAATGCCTTATTCGTGGTTATGTGTATGTTTTTAAACTTGGGAGTTTTGTTTTCAGGCCAAAACATAAGGAAGCTAGTTAAGGATGGATTTATTATCAGGAAGCCCACCAAGATTCACTCTCGCTCACGTGCCCGTCGAATGAAGGAAGCTAAGAGAAAAGGACGTCACTCTGGATATGGTATTTTTAGTCACCGCCCTAATTGTCCTTGTGTGAAACCTATTCTATCTCATGGATTGGATATCTAATAATTGTTAGATCATTCGGTTTTTTTTTCTCAATTTGTTAAATCCTCTCGTGGAAATGGTTTAGAGTTTTTTTAGATAGCTTATGATGTGTCCGTGAACTTTTTCAGAAATGAACTATGCACTATAGCTGGGGAAAGTAATCTTACAACATACATAAAAATAGTTCAACCTACTTTTCTTTTGATTATAAAACCAGTATATATAATTAGGTGCCTAGTTGTGTGCATACTATTTACTTATTCGATAAAGCTTTATCTTCAGCTATTTATTTAAGCGGACCGTAATGTGTAATGTAATCTTGTCTTTAGTTCTTAATGTCCCAAACTTTGTTGGTATCTATGACATATCGTGGAATTGCTGTAATATCATGAAATATTTTTACTGGGTTGTTTCCCATTTTGAGAAATAATGTTGGTTAGTGGTGGTTCTATGGCAGAACAGTGTGGTGGGTTAATTTTTGCTGACTGTCTTGTGTCATATGTGAAGGGAGTCCTCTAATGGTGCACCGTAAGCCACAATGACATGTTTATTTTTCATAATTTTGGCTTTCTGCCTTTTTCTGTGGATATTGATAATGGGGGTTATCAGTGTAATTGTCTTGCAAAATACCAAGTTTATATATGAAACATTTGTGGGTGAAACAGCAAGGAAATAGGGGATTACTTATATTATTTCCTGAATAATACTAGGTAAGCGTAAGGGTACGAGGGAGGCCAGGCTTCCCACTAAAATCCTTTGGATGAGGAGAATGCGTGTGCTCAGACGCTTGCTTCGCAAGTACAGGGAGTCGAAGAAGATTGACAAGCATATGTACCATGACATGTACATGAAGGTTAAGGGTAATGTTTTCAAGAACAAGAGGGTTTTGATGGAAAGCATACACAAGTCGAAAGCAGAGAAGGCAAGAGAGAAGACTTTGTCTGATCAGTTTGAGGCGAAACGTGCCAAGAACAAGGCCAGCAGAGAAAGGAAAATTGCCCGGAGGGAGGAGCGATTGGCCCAAGTGAGTTTCATACTGTATTGAGTTGATATTAAATGTGAATTTGGTGATTGGTGCACTTGGGTATTAATGCAATCAAAATTATTTTGCTGAAATTGGAATTATAAAATTTGACTAGGGTCCAGGCGAAAAGTCTGCAGCTACAGCGCCGCAGCCTGCCCAGTGAGTAGTTAATTTATAAGCTTTTCCTATGTTTATTTCCTTTGGCCTTTGTATATTGTCTAAATGACATCTTTTATTGCAGAGCACAAAAGAAATCCAAGAAGTGAGCCACATATTCTGATATTGGCTCGTAGAATTTTGGTGCTGCCATTCTCATTTATTGTTCTAAATTACTTTTCACTAGTATTGTTGAATTTTTGTGTTGCTTATGAAATTAACATTATGGTCTAGCACGCATGTGTTTTGGCTTTAAAGTTGATTGCCTAGTCCCGATCGAATTTGTTTTGTTTGCCGCGGAAACAATTCAACTACAAAACCAAGCTAGGTTACTTGTAAATTACCTCCGTCTTGTCCGTGTTAAACGACCGAAAGAGTAGAGAAATTAGTTGTTTTAATACGTGACTTTATATTTTGTTAAACTAGTAAGACATTTGTATTGCCTATGATCTGTTTAGTCTTATTTGGAATTAATGTAGCTATTATCGTAATAGCTTCTTGATTATCTATGATCTATGATAATATACAAACTATGTTGTGTACGAGCAAGATATAGGTAAAGTATTTAAATCACTTTCTCATATCTCTTTAAGACATTTATATATTTTTAATATATATATATATATATATATATATATATATATATATATATATATATATATATATATATATAAGATATAAAATAGACGATAGTAAAGTTTTGCTTATATGAAATATCTTTTGATATATATGTATATTAACCTTAACATCAAAATATATAAAGGGGTATAATACTAGGAGGGTGTTGAAAACACATGAAGTATTAATGGTAAAATTGTATAATTGAAGCACTTTAATTCAAGACATAAACTTAATGTTTGTTTGGTAAACTGCAAAGGATAGAAAATAACTATGATGGATATGAAAAAAAAAGAAACGAGAGATAGATAGAGCAAATAAATGTGTTTAACGAAATAAAGAAAAAAAAAATCAATTAGGTGAGAAAAAAATTCAATTAGATGAGAAAAAAATATGAATAATGTGAAAATAAGAATTGAATTTCGTTAAAATATATTCTTTTTTATTAATCTATCAACATTTTCATCTAATTAAATACATAAAAGAAGCTAAAGAATCTCTATGGTGAAAAATATATACAAATGTTCTTATTAGGATAAATATATGTTGTGAAGATTTCAAAAACTTTTCAACATTCTAAGCTTTCAATTTAAAGAATATTCGTCCTTTTCAAAAGGTGTTTGTTCTTTCCAAGAGATGAAATAAACTCTTTCAAATTATATCACATAAGCTAGGGGAGATTCCTAAGTGGATGATGATTTGCGAAAGCTTGATGACGGTGAAAATTGTTAAAAACTAAATCGTCTATGCAAACAAATGATATAATGTTTTGAAGTTTAATCAAATAACATTAAAATGAGTTAACATAAAAAAATAACCTAGGATGAAAACATAAAACCTAGAGCCAAAATCCCAAAACACACACAACTTAAAACTTGAACCCGAAACATAGAAGAACATTTAGGAAAACATTTAGGTCTTATGAATAAAAAAACATCTAGGAAAACACCTAGATCTTAGGAATAGAAAAACATTTAGACCAAAACACTTAGACACGCATGATCTAAAAGCGTCCAAGAGAGATTGAGCTAAATGCTCAATGCTTATAATACCTTGAGTAGGTATTCAGCATCTCTCAAAAACAAAAATGGTTTGAGACAATGTCTTCGACAAACGCATCAAAAGACTTAATTACTAAAACATATAATAAAGCCTAAGCAAGCTAAACGTTATTTGTCTAAAAAGAGACAAAAGCCAAAGAAGTGTGTATTTGATTAAAACAATATCATGAGCTAAACAAGCACCTCATCTTTTGATAAAGTATTTAAATACATTTGGTATCTTCAGATTAAATAACTTAATTGTTAAATGCTACTTAACGGTAAGAAATAAAAAAACACTTTGTTGTTCTGAGCAAGCATTAAATGATATTAAATGTTTAACGTTCAAAAACAACAAAAGTGATAAGAAAAGTTATATATATTGCATGCAGAATTTACTCTTATTTTCCAAATAAACTATTCTACACGTCTCAATAGTGCTATAGATCAAATATCAAAAAGTGGGCGTTAGAGACAAAGAAGATACTCAAAGAATGTTCCTTGCTCGAAGCAAAGTCTAAAAAGATCGTACAACCTACTCCAAGCAAAGAATTGAAAAAACATGTCTACTCTGATAAAAGTTGACTTACACAACGACTGCTGTGAAAAGAAGAAAAAGAAATTACAAGTATCGGGACTATCAAATATAAATTCAGTCTAATGGACATATATCACGAAGTTTATAAATAAAAGATCTCTCAAGAAGAAAATCAAGAGGATAGCTCAAGAGCACAAAAAGCTTACAATGATATATTCATCCTGAAAAAGAGAGAAAGAGCTCAAAGAAAAAGAATACATTTGAGCTGAAGAAAAGAGAAGAGAAGAGAAAAAGAGAAAGAGATATTCTCGAGCTTAAGCGTCAAATTTCTTACCACTATGAGAGAAAAGAGAGAAACATCTATGAGTATTTAGACTGAGTACTAAAAGTGATGCTAATACTCATTTGTAATCGTGTGAAGATTACAGTGGAACCCTCTAGAGAGGAGACTAGATGTAGCTCAGTTGGAGCGAACTAGTATAAAATCTCTTGTGTTATTTTATCTCCTCTTAGCTAAACGATTCTCTTGAAAAACCTATAGTTGAGCTTTATATTTCAAAATACAAGAACTTCCAAGATAAATGATTTTTTCTTTTTAAGGAAGTTCCTACAAAAACACTAAGGTAGAAATATTATGAATAAGACGACAATCTTATCAACACATATACATATATTTTAAGTCGAACATCTAAGCTTTCAAAATAGTATTTCAAACGCTCAATTGAGAATCTTATCAACATATATATACATATATTTTAAGTTTTTCCTATAAATCTTTAGATTTTTCAAACTCTATAACTATTATTCTAATTTGTTCTTCTTCTCTATCATCTCTTCCTGATTTTAAAAATCAATAGTTTATTAATAATATTTAATTATAATATAATAATACAATAACATAATAATTCTAATATAATAGTAATAATTAAATAATGATATAAAAGAATGAATAAATAATTGAATAATAGCATTGTTAATAAACTAAATGTTTAATCTTTTGAGACATCCCTATTTGTGGAGCTTTGTCTCAAATAGGTCATCGTATTCTAAATGGTCTCAATTAGGTCCCTTATTGTGTAAAATTGAATCAATTTAGACCTTGTTGTTAATTTGGCTGGACGACGTTTAAAAATGTTGTGCATGCCAGAATGACATGACGAAGTTTTACTAACGTGGCACACATTGGTCGCTGAGTTGGCTTTCTTTTATTTACATATTTAATTTGTTTTAAATAAATTTATTGAAAACACAACGTTTAAAAAAACATTAAATAAATGAAAACGCAACGTTTAATTCATTAAAAACTGATTATAATGAAGGGAATTTTAATTTGATTGTTGATTGGGTGTGAAATTAGGAATTTTTGGGAAAATAAGGTTTTATCGAGGCGAAAAATTGTTGAGTGGGTGCGAAAAATAGTATACGTGGTTGCAAAGTAGGGTTCGTTTGAAGATTTTGGAGTGATCTATCGGTGCTAAATTGGTGGAATCAGCAAGCTCTTGGCGGTGAATCACGTGGAAGGCAGTGGCGAAAGTGTTGGAGGAGAATCACGTGTTTAGGTTAGTAAATGCGCTTTTCATTGAATTGTTTGATGATTTTGTCCTTTTATGGTTGTCCTACAATGTTGCATGGTCTATCTTGTTTCGTTTTTTATTGTAATGTGGTCCACCGATATTAAAGTGTTGTTGGATTGTCTTTTTCAGTGGGTTGTGGTTTGCATATATTCTTAATAACTTTTGTTGTCGTAGTTTTCTTATTACTTTATAGGTTAAATATAAGTTTCTTTTGTATGTCATGGAGGAAAATTTCCAAGTTGTTTTCCACCACGGTGGAAAGTTCATAAATGAAGGGAAACTTAAGTATGAGGGTGAGAGTACAAGTTTGTTGTTTGACCCATAGATGTGGAGCTATTTCCTTGTAGTCAATGTAGTCAAAGGGCTAGGTTATGATGGGTTTAAGGAGTTGTGATACTGCGTAGGTGGTGGTTTTGTGTTATAAAATAGGTTGGAGCCTTTGTTGGATGACATAGGAGCCATGCACATGATTACCTTAACTAGGCTTAATGGTGAGGTGCATCCTTTTGTTGTTCACACAATCTCTGAACCTGAGGTCATACATTTGTTAGAATATGCTCCTCAGAATACAAGTGAATGTGAACAACAAGGTGGGGCTGAATGTCAACAGGATAGTGAAAGACAATGTCAGGTGCCTGGCAATGAAGGTGAGAGAGGTCAATGTGATGGTATGAGTGAAATTGTTGTTTTTTCAGAAGAAAATGTGAGGGTGATGATGTTGTTGAAGGTGAAATTGAAACACAGGTTGGTGTGGCTGAGTGTGAAGGGGATGCTGGTGATGTTCATAGTTGGAGTTCTAGTGGTGAGGATGTTAATGATGATGATGGCAATTATCAGGTTAATTATGATTGTATGGAAGGTCTGGTTGATGTAAATGTTCAGTGTGATATAGAAGAGGAGGTAGGAGATGGAGTTGGTAATGTTCAAGTTGATGTGCAATCTGATGGACCATCATGGACTCAGATGTCCGATAGTGATGTTGATGATGGAATAAATAGTGATGATGATAGAAGTTTGTCTGATGATGAACGAGAATCTGATGAATTAGATAGTGGAGCAGAAAGTGATGGTGAAGATGATGAAGACGAGGGTTATGGGAAGTTTATAACATTCTCTATGCCTATTTATAAATGAGATATGGGCACTTATTTTGCTGACAAGCAAGACTTTGTGGATGCCATAAAACCGTATGCAGTACAAAATGGCAGAATTATTAAATATGTTAAAAATGATGAGAAGAGAATTAGGATAAAATGTATGGGTGGTAAAGGAGAATGCCCCTGGATGGCATATTGTGGTTATATGGAAGCCATTCAAACGTGGTAATTAAGGACTATTGTTGACTACCACAACTGTAGTAGAGAGCACAAACTAAGATTACTTAATGCAAAATGGCTCAGTAAGAGGTTGGAAAAAACTATTAGAGAAAATCTGAAAGTAAAGGGAGTGAAAATTCGTGAGAAGATAAATAGAAAATGGAATGTAGGTGCATCTAGATGCATGGCTTATAGGGCAAAAGTCATTGCTTCAGACCATGTTGATGGGTGTTTCAATGACCAATATATAAGGATTTATGATTATGTGAATGAGCTCCTAGTTCGTAATCCAGGATTGATAGTGAAGGTCAAAGTTGAAGAGAATGAGGGTGGACCCATTTTTAGGAGGTTTTATACTTGTCTGAAGGCCTGTAAGGATAGTTTTGTGTCCTGCAGGCCAATTATTGGGCTGAATGGTGTTTTTTTGAAAGGAAAATATGGTGGTGAATTGTTAAGTGTTGTTGGTAGAGACGCAAATGACCAAATGCTACCTCTTGCGTATGCCATGGTGGAAGTAGAGAACAAGGATACTTGGAGATGGTTCATTGAACTTCTGGTTGAAGATCCCGATGGGGAGGCAGTAAGTTCATCATTTACATTCATGTCGGACCAGCAAAAGGTAATGCATATGACCTTTCCCCCCATTATGTTCATTAAGATTCATATTGAAATCATATTTCTAACAACATTGTCATAATTTGATTCAACAGGGACTACTGCAAGTTGTACAAGAAGTGGTTCCTGGAGTTGATCAATGTTTCTGTGTTAGGCACTGTCAATACCAAATTTCGTCCGGATTGATTTTTTGGCTTTTACTGTAGTTTATGTTCCTATTTTTATTTTTATTTTTATTTTTATTTTTATTTTTATTTTTACTGTTTTACTTTATTTTTGCTTTTTATCCCTTTATTTTTATTTTATTTTTATTGATTTACTTATTTTATGACTTTTTTTTATTATTTATTTATTATGTTCTTATATTATTTTTATCTTTATTTTTATTTTTATTTCTCACTTTACTTATTCTTTTTCTTTTCTTCTCTTTTTATTTTTATTATTATTATTTTATTTTTTTTTTTTTTATTTTTTATTTTTAGTTTTATTCCATTTATATTCTATTTTGTTCTAATATTATATAAGTAAAAAATAACAAGAAGAAAAAGGTATTTTTGTCTTTTAGTAAGATGAAAAAAGAAAAAAAGGAGAAAAGAATGTTTGGGGGTTAGGAGACAGGATACGGGGTGTGCGTGTTGGAAGGGAAGAGCAGAAAATCGTGGCTGCGAGTGGCGGGGGTGGCAGAAACGTTTTGGTTTTTACGTACGAAATCAGTACAAGATTTGGGGGCACAGAGGATTGCGCAAAAACACAGAGAGAGCAGAGGGAAGGTTTTATTATTCTAGTTTTGGAGAGCAAAAAAAACAAGGATTTCACACGCTGTCTCTCGAGCCTTCACCATTGGCACCTGCAAAGAAGAACCAGAGACATTATTCACAGCAAAGAGAAGGGAGAAGTCGGCCACTCAAGGGAGAAGGGGATTCATTGGAAACGCAAGCTTACCATAGTAAGCGGATCTTCGAGAGGTAAGTAATGTTGTTTTAGTGAGTTGTTTGCTTGCTCTTGCACATATGCACATATGTATGTTGAAGTTGCTAGGCTTGCCTATGACTGTCTTTGATTGCTCTTAGTGTTGTGGATATTGGTTTATGTTCACTGTTATCGATCATCATCATCCTCCCCAGACCCACTCCTATCCGCTTCTTTTGTTCCATTTCGATCAAAAATAGGCTTCCACGCCTCTGCCCATTTCCAACCATCAACATTGAAATTGAAACAGTAAATAGGATAACAGAGATAATAGAACAGTGTCTTCATCCTCACTGAACCATTCCGTTCTCCACTGGAACCGCCCTCCCAACCACCGAGAACTCCCTCGGCGTGTCACTCCCCCTCCCTGAATCATCAACCATATTCATTTGCCACCCCTCGGCTCATCACTCCCAACCATACGCCCCTGCCAAATCCATTTTCTTCTCCGTGCAACACCTCCTTCGAACCCCATATCTTCCTCTGCCTTCATCTCCGATTCCTTCGAGTCACCAACACCTATCATCTTCATCTTACTCTTCATTCATCATTCGCCTCTGACCACTCTCCATCATCTCCAACACCCGTGAACACCTCCATCAAAGAACATAACCCATCATCCACTGCACCTATCATCGCACAAAAACACCATTGAGGCCTCCATTTCACTCTTCAGATATCTCCTTCATCCATTCCCAACCCAAACACGCCTCACGACCTTCAACAAGAGACCAATACTCTCTTTGCAGAATCCAAACCTGTAAACTGATATCCTTCATACACAATTCCATACCAATGCCATTTTCAAAAAAAAAAAATTATTAATCCGAACACCCACCAAGGCTGTCCCCGTTATCACTGGCGCCGAATCTGGAGCTCCCCCAGCAACCGCATGTGTTGGCGGTGAGTCTGGGTCTTGCGTGAAGAAGAAAAGGAGAGGAAGCAGAAACCCGTCTTCGAGCCGTGCGAGAAGAGAAAGAGCTGGCGGACTCTGCTTGGGCTGACGAGGGCTCCGGCGGCACAAGCGGTGGCCGGTCTGGCAGAAGCGGCGGTGTGTGCGCAGAGGTGGCGACTTTCATTAGGGTTCTTGGCTGGGACAAGGAGGCGTGAGTTCGTCGTGGCCGCCGTTGTTTTCGAGCGCACCTACTGTCGCCGGCGGTGTCGAGACTGGTTCGAAGAAGTAGTGGCGTGGTGGCCGTCTGGACGGAGGTGAGCGCCCTTGGTTTCCTCACTCAGAGAGAAAGAGACCCTGAGTCTCATTTGAGTGAGGCTGTATGATGCACAGAGTGAGAGAACCCCTAAGGTTTCTGAGTTGGAGAATGAAAGGGCCCTAGGCTTGGTTCTGACCCAGCCCCCTTTGCGCACCCCCCATTTTTCACCCACGCACCTCCATACATCCTCGGGCCAGTGTTGGGTCAAGCCCAAGAAAAAACTCCTTTCCCCTTCGCGCAGCCCCTCTTTCTCACTTCCATACCCCCTTTCCGTTTGGGTTTAGGCCCAATCTGTAAATAAAATAAAAAAATAATTTAGACACCCCATTTTCTCAGTTAGACACCCTCACTATTTGTTTTATTTTCATTACTTATTTATTTATTTCCTTTTCTTTATTTATCTTATTCTATTTGATTTTTTATTTTATTTTATTATTTTATTGTTGTTTTTGTTTTTATTGTTTTTATTTTATTTATTTATTTTAAATATCTACTTATTTTAAAATACATATTTAATAATACATAAAAAAAATAATAAAATATTTATATATATATATACAAAATTTACAAAAAATATTTTAAAGGTTTAAGCACACGTGTGACCGCTCGCGTCGTCCTTGTGCTAAAAACCTTTTCTTCTTTTCTTAAATAAAATTTCAAAAATATGTTTTAAAGGTTGAACACTCGTGTGATCGCCCGCATCGTCCTAGTGTTCAATACCTTTCTCTCTTATTTACGAAATATTAAATGAGGATATGGGTGCTCGTGTGATCGTCCGCATCAGCCTAGTACTTAATATCCTCAATATCAAAAATTTTAAATAATGGTATGAGTGCTCGTGCGATCGTCCGCATCAGCCTAGCACTCAATACTCTCAAGTCTTCCTAAATAAGTAGATAACGGTATGAGTGCTCGTTTGATCGTTCGCATCGTCCTAGTGCTTATTATCGTTATTTCTCTTTTAAAAAAAAATATAATAATTAAAAATATTTAAATATCATTCTAAAGTTATGAGTACTCGTGTGACCGTCCGTGTCGGCCTAGTACTCATTACCTTCTTTTTCTCGAAAATATTAAAAACATAAAATCTTCAAAAGTAAACAGTATTTTCAAACAGCAAACAGTATTTCTAGCCAGAACTACGTGATCCTTGATTCTCCATCAAGAGTGGAGATACGTAGGAGCAAGGCTAGTCCTTGTCAGGTTCACTTCCCTAAAAATCCAAATTATTCATAATCATTTCCAAATAAATTTTCCCAAACAATTTTCTCAAGTAATTCTCCAAACAAATATTCTCAAACAGATTTTCAAAAAGAACTACGTAACCCTGATTTCTCATTTTGAATGAGAATACGTAGGAGCAAGGTCAATCCTTGTCGGGCCCAAAAAACTAAAAAATATATTTTGTTTATTTAGAATTCTATTTTAGGGGATAGTTAAACATTTTGAAAACCAGATCATATTCGTGCATTTAGTTAAAGGTATTGCCTTAGGGCAGGCGCTGTAGGGTGCTAACACCTTTCCTACGCGTAACCGACTTTCGTGGACCGTGTCTTATCATTTTATGGTTTTTCTGTAGTTTTCCCAGAATAAACTATGGTGGCGACTCCAAATCTCTTTTCAAAACCCGTTTTTTTTGGATCGTCGTCCCGTCGCGATTCCGGTTGCGACAGACACCTATACGCAAATTTCAATAACACTAATCTAAAGAGTTTCATGATAGATTTCTCCTTAAAATACACAGAAATAAGAACCCAAAGTCAGATTTCTCACTTCCCATACCCTACCGAAGAACTTAAAGACTCTAACCAATCTAACTAAACATGCTCAGACACAATTCATTACCAAATTTCATTTTTAGCTTCAACTTCTCAATTCCTCTCATTCACTTTCTCCAAACAAATACCAACCGAACACCATTTCAGCAAAAAAACAAAATAGTTCACAGGATCTCGATCATACATACAAATCAACAACCCAATCTTTTAATCATACAGGTATACATTTAAACAACCAATTCCAATACAGAAAACGTTAATTAAATTACTAACTTCCCTTACCTCAAACAGACCGAACAACTTCTATCCTCCAGAAATTTGTGCCCAATTTCATAAATTCTATAAGCACCTAAAGCTCACCGATTGATGAGAAGAGTTCAACCAAAGGACCAAAAATGTGGTCAGAATTGGGAAAAGAATACTAATAAACACATGCAACCAGAAACTTGGCTTGCATGTGTTTAAAAGTTACAGAATCTAACAATAATATAAGAAAACAAGACTTACCAACTCTAAACCAGACTTTGATTCAGTGGAGATTGAAGATCTTGACTCCTAAATTGCTTAGACGATGACTGTTTGAGAAAAAGATGAAAGGAGATCAAGAATTTCTAGAAAAAAGAAGAAGAAAAGGTAGTAGAGGTTAGATGTTGAGAAAATGAGATGAGTTATGGTTTGAAAAATTTTATAAAATGTTAAATCTCTTTTGGTTGAAACATCTATCCTTTCCGGGTGTCATTTTTAGGATTTTACAATAGACACAAGTATATTTTAGAAAAATGAAAATTATAAATTTTTTAAACTTTAAAGATGAGAACCAATTGCGACCAAATAGGTTAAATTGTTTGGCAGGTGAAACCCACCGACTCAAAATACCACGTTAGCATCATGATTGTCATAATAACCAAATAAAACACGCGTTAATTTATATTTGCGGTTTTCTTTCTTCACACTAATTGTGAGATCGGGTTTTGAGTGACGCTGTGAGCAATTTGGTTATCACATTTTGCCAGAAAAAGAAAAAAAAAATCATGGGAAGCGATAGGAAATCGAAAAGAACTTCACCCTTCCAACGAGAAGAAGGTACTTGACTTGCCCTCGCTATGCATCATTCCACTTTCTGCAAAAATCCAAACTATGTTTTGGGATTGGAACTAAATTTGATTCATGGATTCTTTAAAATAGTGGGCAATAAGAAAAACTTTGGATTTAGTTCTTATTTATCCATGTTTTTGTGTTTGCCCGTTTATCGTTATTGTTGTTTGTTAATTTTGGGGTTAATTGACAGATGATAAGAGAAGCAAGAGGCAGAGAACGGTAGAGGATGAGGAGAAGAAGGAACGGAAGAGGGAAAAGAAAGAGCCAAGGGAAGACAAGAAATCTCGCAAGCATTCCAAAGAAAAATCTGATAAGAAGGGTCAGTAGGGTTTATATCTTTTACTTTTTAACCTTTGCTTAACTTTGGTGGATAGAACTGTGAAGGTTTTAAGAGAGAAAAAAAAAGTAGAAATGAGATTGTTAAGATGAATGCATGGTCACACAAGGAAAGACAAGATACAAAATGAAAGTATCTGTATTCCTAAATGGTGGCACCTTGACATGTGGTGGAATGGTGAGGCAGATTTTTTGCCAACTGCCATAGGCAATTTGTGAAGGGAGGTATGCTAAGGCCGTTCTGGCTATAGTGACATGTTTTATGGCGGAATATCAGCTTTCAGCACGTTGATAACACTGTATTGCTTCTAAAAAGAATTGGTGTTGCACCAATTGAGGAAAAAATGCGGAAAATCAATTAAAATGGTTTGGGCAAGAATAGAGAAGCTCATTGAAAGCACCAAAGAGTAGCCAACATGGCTTCTAGTCATGTCAAAAGGGGAAGGGGGGACAACGAGGGAATTTGGGGGACGTCTTTAAGAAGAACCTTATACTGAATAATGTCTTTAAATTTGGTCTTAAACTTAGACGAAAAACTTCATATGATCCATGTGGTCAACCTCATCTAGTGGAACAAGGCTTTTGTTGTTGCTTAACTGTAGTGCCGGCAGGACATAGATACATGCATATTTGGGTTCTGATTATCTGGATTGGACATCCAAGTTCAACCTTGGTGGCAGTATTAGTTTCAAATCTTAAATAAACGGAATATAATAGCATTGATATTGTATTATTGTGTAAGAAATATTGCTTTGAAAGTACCTTAGGCTATGATAGGCTGTGTTAGTATATTTAAGAGATTAGGATCATATCTCCATGTTATGGTATAATTCCAATCAGAGGAAAAAAAAGGGAAGGGTTATCTACAGTCAACATGATTTGGAGGTTATCGAGAGATCGTAAGCCTAAGCCTGTTAGAATAGGAAGCGAGTGGCCATGGACACTAATTTTTTATATGCCGAAATCTTCAATGTTCTAATCCGAAAGGCATGTCAATATTTATTAT
The DNA here is from genome assembly GCF_029865625.1 of Vigna umbellata. NCBI lineage: Eukaryota > Viridiplantae > Streptophyta > Magnoliopsida > Fabales > Fabaceae > Vigna > Vigna umbellata. Next base: position 11,212,675 of record NC_142169.1, on the reverse strand, counting down.
GTATTTTGAATGTAAAATAAATTTTAGGCATCTTTCCGTTTGATGGGTTTATGAATAGGAAAAACTCTCATCCATTCTCCAGTTCATAACATAACTTAGCAGATCGAATTTAAATTTAAATTGATTTGGTCTTGGAAAATGAAAGCATTTCTCAATCATGTATCCATAGGTAATTGATTTCCTACTATAATAGGGCAAAGTATAGCCATAAAACGTGACTACCTGCTAGGAACGTAGAAATTTGGATGGAACCTTGGTGAAAAAATTTACCGAATACCTTCCCCAATCTGATTTTCCTATTTATCTAACCAAACCATTTTTACTAAATAGTTTGAGTAAATAACTGATGGAGTAACTGACTAATAGCTGTCCTTATTCAGTCCTTCTTCTTATACATCCTAACAATACTTGCCCTTTGAAATTCTATATTGCCCTCAAGGTGGAAATAGGAAATGCTCATTCTATGAAGGGTCTTGCTGATACTCCTACCCTTGCATCTCTCTCCTGGATGTTGGTAATCTCCCTAGCCTTTGAAACCCACCTTATTGGCCAATTATATTGCCATTGCACAGCAGATTTTTTCACTATTTCCTTATCTTTCTCTTTGAAAATGTTGACGATATATTTTTTATTGACTATATAGCCATTATGACAGGAAACTGGCAATATTATTAAAATTCTTAAATATGTTTAGTCCCTGAACTTTGACACGAAATTGGAATTCCTTCTTATCCAAAACTTTGATACACTTTAGTACCCAAACTTTAAAAATGAATGTATATAGTCATTTTTAACCGAATTATGTTAAATTTTTTTGATGTGTCAAACATGTTTCATGTTAGCATTTGAGTTGTTTACACTGTTTGACACATTCTCTGATAAAAACTAAGAAATAACTGAATATTTAAGTCTGTATTATTTAGAATATTATGCAGTAAAATGTTATTGAGCTGATAGCTCTACAACAACAAGGCAAACCCGGAGCACTAGACTTCTCCAGAGGATCACTCTCTCCCTAACCGACTCACAACTTCCTACTCCGTACCCCTTCACACTCTCCCTTCTCTCTCCTATAACAGAATTCCCCTATCCCCAAATTCTTGACACGTCATTCAACTAACTTCTCACTTTCTTTTTCTAACCCCACTTTCTTTCTTCTGACATAAACATTCCATATTTGGGCCTAACTGTTCCTTCTATAATTGTTCCTTGCTGAGTAATAGGCCCATGTTCACTTCCCACCTTATGATCCTTATTAGGAGTCCTATCATTACTTCCCCTACAACAACAACCTTGTCCTCAAGGCGGAAAGAAGGAAATTGACTCTGCAGTGGCACCTCATCTTCCATGGTTGTCTCCTCCTCTATTCTCCCCTTCCATTTCACCAGCCATTGTTTGATGATGTTACCACCCTCCGAAAGCTCCCTGGCTGTTAACATTGCCTCAGGCTTTTCCTTATCTTCCTCCTCAAGACTGAACTCTATTGGTAAAGTCGGTTCTAGTGCATGGTTTCCAATAGCCTTTTTCAGTTGGGAAATTGGGAAATGTGAAAAACTGGATGTACTTTGGCTAATTCCGACAATTGCACCTTATAAGACAATTCTCCAATTTTTTCCACTATTAGAATAAGCCCGTATTACCGAGGTGCCAACATCTGATTAATATGCTAAGCTATGGTTAGCTGTCCATGTGGTCGCAATTTGATAAACACCCACTCTCCTACCTCCAACTGCATGAATCTACGTTTTCTGTTTGCAAATTTCTTCATTTGTATTTGAGCAACAAGTGATAATTCAATGGTCGAAATGCGTTTCTCCCTGTGTAAAGCACACTAATGTTGGTGGTGTTCTCCCATAAACAATTTCGAAAGGAGTCTTTCCTGTCGATCCATGAAAAGTAGCATTATACCATAATTCTGCCCAAGGTACCCAATATGACCAGTTCTTGGGCTGTTTCGACACAAAACATCATAAATAAGCTTTTAAACATCGGTTTACCACTTTCGTTTGACCATCGGTTTCAGGATGATAAGCATAACTCATTTTCAAAGTTGTTCCCTATAACCGAAATAATTCCTGCCAAAAGAGGCTCATAAACAAAGGGTCTCGATCACTAACAATCAAATGTGGAATGCCATGAAGTCTTACAATTTTCTTAGCAAACAAGTAAGCAATCTTCCTTGTAGTGTAAGGATGTTTCAACAAAATAAAGTGGCCATATTTAGACAACCGATCCACCACTACAAATATAGCTTTAAACCGTTTCGATTTTGGTTAACCCGTAATGAAGTCTACGGAAATATCTTCCCAAATGCTATTCGGAATAGGCAAGGGTTGAAGTAATCCTGCTAGAGACGTTGCTTCATATTTCTGTCATTGGCACACATCACACGCTTTAACAAATTCCTGAACCATCTTCTTCATAGCAGTCCAATATAAATTTTCTGTGATGTGTTTATGGGGCCCAATGGAATCCAACCTTCTTCGTCAATTCAGTGAGGGGCCTGGCCTAGCAATCTTGCCATAACCCGCAATAAACTTTTGTAATACCTCGTCAATCCCAAAAAACCCCTCACACCCTTGACATTATGAGAAATGGGCCAATTTACCACACTTTTAATTTTTTCTGGATCCACTGCAACTCCTTGCTCAGAAATTAGATGATCCAAGTATTCTACTTGCCTACTCCCTAAAACACTTTTTTCTATTAACCATGAAAGATTATTCACACAACAACTCAAACACTATAATTAAGTGCTTCAAATGCTCTTCCCATCCTTTACTGTAAACTAGTATGTCATGAAAGAATACTAATATAAACTTCTGCAAGTAAGGCTTAAAATTCTGATTCATAATAGACTGAAAAGTTGCAGGGGCATTTGTCAAACCAAATGGCATCACTAAAAATTCATAGTGACCCTCATATGCTCTGAAAGCCGTTTTATGAACATCTTCCTCCGCCATGCGTATTTGATGATACCCGGATTTCAAGTCTAGTTTAGAAAAATAAGTTAGGCCATGTAACTCATCTAATAACTCCTCTACCACTGGAATTGGGTATTTATTAGGAATTGTGACTTTATTTAACTCTCTATAATCCACGCACATGTGCCAAGAACCGTCTTTCTTCTTATCAAGAATTACCGGGTTGGAAAAAGCACTAGAGCTGGGTCTAATAATTCCTTGTTTCAACATCTCTCTAACTTGTTTTTCAATCTCCTCGTTATGATGATATGGATACTGATATGGATACTGATATGGTCGCACACTCACTGCTTTCGTTTCTAACTGCAATGAAATTAAATGCACCACATCTCTGCAAGGTGGCAGCCCCTGTGGCTCTTGGAATACAACTGAAAATTCTAATAAAATCTGTTGAATATCTCCAACTTGTTTCTTAGATAAACTCTGCTTCAATGTGGACTTTTCTTCCAAATTATTCTCCTTCACCAAACTCTGTAAGGACATTATTGACAATATTGCTGTCCATGTTTTCTCAGTTTCTGACCTCGTTGTTCTTTCTAGATATTTGTCCAGCCAAAGAAAAACTTGGAGTGATCTCCTCCTAATCAAAAGTAACCTTCCCAAATCTTCACAACCAAGAAACTCCCAAAATCATGTCTATGTCTGCCAACTCCAACACATATGGCTCCACCATAGTAGAGAATTCTCCTAGTTGAACATTCAACTTCTCACATTTCCCCATAGTAGACACCTTATGCCCATCTCCTAGACGCATCCAAATTAGTTTTCTTTTGTCCACTTTAATCTCTAGAGCAGCCACTCAATTTGGAGAGATGAAATTGTGACTGGCCCCACTATCAATCTACATTCCCAGGGTTACTTTATTGAAACGACCCTCTATGGGCAGAGTTGAAGGGCGCTTCCGACCACCCCATAAAACCACACTCCAAGGTACGATCATCTTCCTCTTCTCGCATCTCACTCGCGATAACCTCCCTTGCTTCATTTACTGTTTTGTTGTCAATTGACACCACCATTCGCTGTTGCCGCTCCGTGCATCAATGCAAAGGTGGTATTTTTCACTGCATCTAAAACAAAGCCCCTGAGCTTTCCTGTTCATCAATTCAGAATAAGGCAAATGCTTGGTGTCGCGATTCCAGTCAGTGGCTAGAAAACGATCACCAGACACTCGACTGCTTTGTTGTGTCACAGAGCGTGACTCGTGAGGGCTCGAACTCCCTACCAATAAGGGTTTAGTCTGTGTGTCCTATGTTGGGCCTAATCAAACTCCTATTCTCCTTAAATTTGGGCCTTGACTCGATCCAGGCCAAAACTTCTCTCCCTGACCCGTACCCCAATGTCGATTTCTTTTTCCAACCACATACTCCTCCTCCATGCTAAAATCCCTCTCCTTGCAATTCTGCTTCCACACGAGCCAGGCGCATGGCTTGGAGACGATTCACAGGGTTGAAGGTGCGAACCCTCCGCCGAATCTCTGATCTCAATCCTCCAATAGAATAGCCAAGATATTGCTCCTCTGGTAAGCGCGATACTTGAGACGAGATGTACTCAAACTCCGTTAGTTACTTGTCTATGCCACCTGTCTGCGACAAATCTTTTAACTGCTCGAAAGGATTATCGCTAGTACAACCACCATAACGACCGATCAACTCACTTTTTAACTTGTTCCACGACAACCCCACTTTTGCTTCTTGTAGAAGATTGATCAATGAGTGGTTGCACCTTCCATACTCAATTTGGATAATCGGACCTTCACTTCCTCTATAGAGCTGTGCAGTTCAAAATATGTCTTTGCCCTCGTAATCCATCCCACACGGTCAATGCCATCAAATGATGGCAATTCCAACTTCTTTGCTGCCATCCTATACTCTGCCCCTGAATCCATATCTGAAAATGGAGATTCTCGATGATCTCCCACTTGCTCTTTATGCAACTTAGTAAACTCTTCCAACATTAATTGGCGAAATTGCCCCAACGTCTCTTGTACTGACACTTCCATCGCTAACAATCTCTCCTCTAATGCTTCTTGGTCAAACATTTTGGGTGGCATGGACAACAATGCTAGCTCTTCTCGGGATTCGACAGGTCAGACCAATGATAAAAACCAAGAAATAACTGAATATCCAAGTTTGTATTACTTAAGATTGAAAAGAAATAATTCTTGAGGGCTTGATTGATCCCTCTCACAATCTTCTATTTATAAGAATAAATTGATACACAAATACATGATAAATAGGGTAACCCTAGACACAATATAATCATGATAAATAGGGTAATCCTAGACACAATATAAACATGATAAATAGGGTAACCCTTGACACACTATAATGATGATAAAATAGGATAAATATCCTAACACTCCCCCTCAAGCTGGAGCATACAAATTGTATGTACCAAGCTTGGAACAAATAAACTCAATCCGAGGACCCCTTAATGACTTAGTCAATACATCTGCGAGTTGATCGTTTGACCCAATAAACTCAGTACATATTTCTTTGGTCAACAACTTTTCACGAACAAAATGACAATCAATTTCTATATGTTTAGTCCTCTCGTGAAACACTGGATTTGATGCAATGTGGAGAGCAGCTTGATTGTCGCAATACATCTTCATAGTATGGATGTCACAAAATTTAAGCTCTTGAAGGAATTGTTTCACCCATATAAGTTCACATGTTAATGATGCCATTGCCCTATACTCGGCTTCCGCGGTTGATCGAGCTACTACATTCTGTTTCTTACTTTTCCATGAAATAATGTTTCCTCCCAGAAAAACACAATATCCTGTTGTAGACCGTCTATCAATAGGTGAACCTGCCCAATCTGCATCACAATACCCAGAGACATGAATGCTTCCTTTATCTTCATATAACAATCCTTGCCCGGGAGCCTTCTTTACATACCTTAGAATGCGAATGAGAGCATTCCAATGGTCAACACATGGAGCCTGCATGAACTGACTAACCACTCCAACTGCAAAGGATAAATCTGGCCTTGTAATAGTGAGATAAATCAGTTTGCCAACCAGCCTCCTATACCTCTCTGGATCGGAGAATAATTCACCTTCTTCTGTCCTTAATTTCTGGTTTGGGTCCATGGGACTGTCTACCGGTCTACAATCAATCATGCCTGTTTCTTGTAATATATCAAGAGCATACTTCCTTTGGGAGATTACAACTCCATCTTTTGATTGCGCTACTTCAATGCCTAAAAAGTATTTGAGACTTCCAAGATCCTTGGTTTGAAAATGTCTACACAAGTACTCTTTTAGTTGAGATATTCCAACAGCATCATTTCCTGTAATGACAATATCATCAACATATACTATTAAGTAAACACATTTCCCGAGAGAAGAATGACAATAAAAAACTGAATGGTCTGCTTCACTGCGTTTTAGCCCAAATTTTTGAACAATGGAGCTAAACTTTCCAAACCAAGCACGTGGGGATTGCTTAAGGCCATATAGAGATCGATGCAATTTGCATACCATACCAGACTCCCCCTGAGCAACAAACCCAGGAGGTTGCTCCATATAAACTTCTTCCTCAAGATCACCATGTAGGAAGGCATTCTTGATATCCAATTGATGAAGTGGCCAGTGACGAATGGCTGCCATGGCAAAGAAGAGACGAATAGTAGTCATCTTGGCTACAGGAGAGAAAGTGTCACAATAATCAAGACCATAAACCTGAGTGTAACCTTTGGCAACAAGCCGAGCTTTGAGCCGATCAATTTCACCATCAGGGCCAACTTTAACTGCATACACCCATCGACAACCAACCGCCTTTTTTCCTGGGGGAAGGGGCACCAGCTCCCAAGTATTACTGTGGTCAAGAGCCTGCATTTCTGCAATCATAGCTTGTCGCCATCCAGGATGATCAAGTGCTTCTTTCACATTCTTGGGTATAACAACAGAGGACACTGAGGATAAAAGAGAAAAATAGGAGGGCGACAATCGATGATAGCTTAGAAAATTATAAATGGGATGAGGGTTCCGAGTGGAACGAGTACCTTTTCTGAGGGCAATAGGCCATGCTGAATCATTTGCACCAGGAGGCGTGGGAGGAGGTGACGAGGGAGAAGAATCTGAAGTAGGAGATTCACCATTGTCTTGGGGAGGTGGACTATCCATTGAGGCCCTGTGTGGGATGATCTCAGTATGTGGAGAAACAGGTGTAGAAGGATTGTGATCAAGACTTGGAATGACAGAGACAGTGGAGCTATTTGACTCAGCCATTGGAATAGGAAGGACTTGCTGGAGGATAGAAACATCCTGAACAGATGGAGAGAAGTAAGGAGTCTGTTCAAAGAATGTGACATTGGCAGACATGTAATACTTCTTAGTTTCAGGAGAGTAACACCGATATCCTTTTTGAAGTCGAGAATAGCCTAAGAAGACACATTTGAGAGCGCGAGCGGAGAGTTTGTCTAGACCTGGAGACATGTCATGAACAAAACATACACAGCCAAACACTCGGGGAGATGTATGAAAGAGAGGATCATTAGGAAACAAAATGGAGAAAGGGACTTTATTATCAAGAGAGGAGGAGGGCATCCTATTAATAAGATAACATGAAGTTAAGATGGCATCCCCCCAGTGATGGACAGGAATATGGGCACCAAGCAAAAGGGTACGAGCAGTTTCAACCAAGTGTCTATTTTTTCGTTCTGCTATACCATTTTGTTGTGGTGTATGAGGACAAGTAGACTGATGTAAGATACCATGGGAACTCAAGATGGCAGAAAAGGAGGATGAGAAATACTCTTTTGCATTATCAGTTCTTAATATTTTGATTACTTGACCAAATTGATTCTTGATTTCATTCAAAAAGGATGTAAAGATAACTAACAATTCAGAACGATTTTTCATAAGATAAACCCAAGTACATCTTGAATATTCATCAATAAAGGTAACAAAATATCTAAAACCAAAGGAGGAGATACGACTAGGTCCCCATATATCAGAATGGATGATGGAAAAACTAGAATTACATATTGATTGAGACCTTTTAGGAAAGGAAGATCTAACATGTTTTCCTAATTGACATGACTCACATTCTAAAGTTTGGAGACCACTAAGTTCAGGACACATCTTTTTTAATTTGGACAAATGAGGATGGCCAAGTCGATCATGTAGCACTTTAGGATTAGGAGCAGCAACACAAGACACCCTTGGACGAGATCCAAAATGGTATAATCCGCCAGCTTCATATCCTTCTCCAATCTGTCTCCCCGAACCACGCTCCTGTATAACAAAAGATTTATGATCAAAGGTTATTGAACAATTTAACATTTTAGTCAACTGGCTTAAGGAAATTAAATTAAAAGGACAATTAGGGACAAAAAGGACTGAGTTGAGATTGAGGGAGGGAGACAAAGAAACATGACCGACTCCTTTGGAAGAAGTTTTAGATCCATTTGCAAGGGTTATGAAATGAGGTTTTTCTCGAAAGGAAATAGATGAGAACAAAGAGGTATTACCAGAAATGTGATCAGAAGCACCTGAGTCAATTACCCATGAATTTTGACATTCCATAGATTGAGAAACGCAGGCTGTTGATGTATTGGGAGATTGAGATGGTTGTGCCAAGCTGTTAGACTTTAACCTTAAATACTCTTGATATTCATCCTCAGAAAACATAGAAGTGGAGGTTTCAGTTTTCGAAGTGGAAGTTTCAGTCTTCGAAATATTGGCGGTTTTGGAAGGGAAACCATGTAAGGAGTAGCAATTCTCTTGAGTATGACCCATCCTTTTACAATATGTGCATTGAGTACGTCCCCGACCTCCTCGTCCTCCTCCTCTAGTGCCACGTCCTCCTCTTCCTCGTGTGGCAACCATGACAGATGGTTCCACTAGTTCATGCGCTTCTTGAGTTTGAGATACCGGGACACGCAGAAGGCGAGTGGTCAATGTTTCCATAGAGGGAACCTCATGACTAGTTAGAAGTTGATCTCTGAGATGATCAAAATCGGGATGTAGGGCACGAAGGATCAACACCATGTAAAATTTGTCTAGTTTCTTTTTGATATCCTCTAATGGATCTACTTCCAAAAACATCCTAAGTTCTTCGACAGCAGATTGGGCTTCAGCCATGAAGGACACCATATCATGGTCTGCCATTTTAAGAGATGCAAGCTTGTTCGTAGTGTCATAGAGACGTTGAATATCGTTGGCATAAATGCTTTGGGCTTTCTTCCAAAAGGAGTGACAAGTTTTGAAAGCCCTCAAAGATACAAGAAGTTTGGGTTCCACTGATTGCCATAACAGGGTACACAACTGGAAATCTGCTTGTTTCCACTGATCAGCTTTTTCAGTAGGCACATGGCTTCCATCTCGCTCAAGGTGGTCATAATGCCCTTGGCCAAGGAACCACATTTCAACAGCAGCAGACCATGATAGATAATTTTTTCCATTTAGCTTCTCGGAGGTAATTGATGGACTTCCAGAGAAGGAAAGAGTACTGCCAGACGCCATCTCTGAAGAAGACAAAGAGTACTAGCGAGGAACAAAAAAACCCTAAGGGTTTAGACGAAGGAAACTGTGACAGTGATGGACGACGGTGGCCGGCAACGGCGGGCGGTGAACGGCGGCCGGCGACGGACGACGGTGGCCGGCGGAGACGGTGGCCGGACGGTGGCCGGCGACGGTGACCGGCGGTTGACGGTGGCCGGACGGTGGCCGGCGGCGGCGACGGTGACCGGCGGTTGACGGTGGCCGGCGGCGGGCAGCGGCGGGCAGCGGCGGGCAGCAGCGGGCGACGAAGAACTATGGCGCCGGACAGATATATATTACGAGACAGAAACCAGAGCGGGATCGACCCGCTCTGATACCAACTTAAGATTGAAAAGAAATAATTCTTGAGGGCTTGATTGATCCCTCTCACAATCTTCTATTTATAAGAATAAATTGATACACAAATACATGATAAATAGGGTAACCCTAGACACAATATAATCATGATAAATAGGGTAATCCTAGACACAATATAAACATGATAAATAGGGTAACCCTTGACACACTATAATGATGATAAAATAGGATAAATATCCTAACAGTATTATTTAGAATATTATGAAGTAAAATGTTTATTGAGTTGATAGCTCTACAGCAACAAGGCAACCCAGAGCACTAGACTCCTCTAGAGGATTACTTCCCTCCTAAGCGACTCAACTTCCTACTCCTTACCCATTCACACTCTCCGTTCTCTCTTATAATAGAATTTCCCCATCCCAAGATTCTTGACATGTCATTCCCCCATCCCAAAGATTCTTGACACGTCATTCCCCATCCTAACTAACTGCTCACTCTTTCTTTTCCTAACCCCACGTTCTTTCTTCTGACATAAATATTCCATATTTTGGGCCTAACTGTTCCTTCTATAATTGTTCCTTGCTGAGTAACAAACCCATGTTCACTTCTCACCTTATGATCCTTATTAGGAGTCCTATCATTCTCATTTCAATGTCATTTGAGAAACACGTTTGACATGTTAAAAACATTTAATGAAATTGAGTTAAAATGACTATATTAATTCATTTATAAAGTTTGGGGACCACATGAAAAAGGGCAATATGATGTACCGAATACCTTCCTCAATCTGATTTACCGAATACTTTCCCCAATCTGATTTTCCTATTTATCTAACCAAACCATTTTTACTAAATAGTTTGAGTAAATAACTGACGAAGTAATTGGCTAACAGTTGTCCTTATTCAATCCTCCTTATACGTCCTAAGAATACTTGCCCTTTGAAATTCTATATTGCCTTCAAGGTGGAAATAGGAAATGCTCATTCTATGAAGGCTCTTGCTGATACTCTTAGCCTTGCATCTCTCTCCTGGATGTTGATAATCTCCCTAGACCAACCTTATTGGCCCATTATATTGCCATTATGAGTTTTTGGTGATGCCATTTGGACTCACCACCCTTCGACCTTCCAAGCTCTCATGAATCAAGTTTTGCAACCATATTTGAGAAGGCTTACCCTTGTATTATTTTATGATATCTTAATTTACAACAAGGAAAAAGATAGTCATTGGGCTTAAGTGAGATAGGTATTGACAACTTTAAGAGAGACTTGAGATTGAAAATGTAAAATAATTCTAGAGGCTTAATTGATCCTCTCATAATCTTCTATTTATAAGAATAAACTGATACAAGAGTATATGATAAGTAGGGTAACCCTAGACACAATATAATCATGATAAATAGATAAACCATAGACACAATATAATGATTATAAATAGGGTAAATATTTTAACACTCCCCCTCAAGTTGGAGCATACAAATTGTATGTACCAAGCTTGGAATAGATAAATTCCAAACTGCCATCAAGTAAGGATGGGGCTTGTAGTGGTTGAAACATACTCACCTCACGACGAACGACGGAAATGACGGCGTGCTAATGACCAACTGTGAAAGTGGAAGGTCATAATGGTGTCCTTTATTCATCAAAACATCTAAAAACAGATCTGACAAGGGGCTGGTGAAATTGTTTGACTAAGATTCTGAATCTTGCCAGAAATAGACTCCCCCTCATGCCATTAGCAACCTTCAACCCATGACTTTGGTGTTGAAATTCCTTGGTGTTAACAAGCTGATAGCACCGACTCTCTTGGGAGACTTGTAAATAAATGACACAAGCCATCAGGAACATCACAACTGCTACAATATGCAAAGCTAAACACACTTCTCTCATCCCATCTTCACTTCCATTCACCAAGAGATTATTGTTCAATTTCATAATATCTATACCTTCATCCAATTTAGGAAACACCATTAACTCCAATTTTCTCCATCACCAATCAAAAAAAGGGAAACTTAAACACATCCTCAACTCATTTAGATCTTCACAACCTTAAAACAGAAGGGAAAGAGGTTAATCTACGAGAGAGTAAAGAAGAAGTGAGAACTTCCTAAGAGATATTATATGAAGTTTGCGGGGACTGCATTTCTCGCTAGTGACTCCAAACTGAATTACTTTCTTCCACCCTAGAAACATTCACAGGGTGAGAACAGGAAAAATATGACGAAGGTCTCCTTGGAATTGCTTGCAGAACGAAATCAAAAAGAGATTTAGGGATTTTTAATTTTAGGGTTTTGGAGAGAAATTAGGATTTCCCAATTATTTACCATGGCTGCTATGGAGGTTCAGAACGGAGAGAGGGAGGTTCGATGAGACGAACGACAGTGTCGCAATGTGATTCCGACACCGGAAAGGTGACGTGTGACAAACACCCCCCATAAGCTAATCGGAGAGAAGCTGTGCACACAGATCAAAGGAATCTAAAATTCTTGGCTAATTAATGGGAGAGGGATAACACAAGTGGATATCCAAGCTTATGTGGTTCGACTTTGAAATAAGATACAAAACAGGGCTGGAAAATAAGGCAACAAATGTTTAATCTTGAAAACTGCAATTTTCAGCCATTAACATAGTTCAATTCAATGAATGGGAAGACTTTGAGATTGAAGTAGAGAATGATGATAAACTGAGGAAGATCCTCCAAGAGGTGACAGTGAATGAAGGGAACCATCTAGAGTATAAGGTGCAAAAGGGTAAGTTATATTACCAAGATAAGTTGGTCATTCCTAAACACTCTCCAAAGATCAAATCTATCTTGAAGGAATTCCATGATACTGCCATAGGTGGTCACTCCGGATTTTTCAGGACCTACAAAAGAATATCTAACCTATTCTATTGGGAGGGAATAAGGAAGATGTTCCAAGATTATGTAAGAGGATGCGAGACCTGCCAAAGAAATAAGTATCAAACTTTTAGTTCAGCAGGGTTGCTACAACCTCTTCCAACTCCCAAACAAATTTGGACGGACATATCCATGGATTTTGTGGGGGGATTACCTAAGTCGGGAGGAATGGATACAGTTCTAGTGGTGGTGGATAGGTTCACCAAATATGCACATATTTTAGCCTTAGCACACCCTTATAGTGCTAAAGAAGTTGCTGAACTGTTCTTAAAGGAAGTGGTAAAACTTCATGGATTTCCAGAATCAATTGTTTCAGATAGAGACAAGGTCTTCATGAGTTCTTTCTAGACAAAGTTGTTCAAATTGGTCGTGACTAAATTAAAATTTAGCTCAGCTTACCATCCTCAAACGGATGGTCAAACAAAGGTGGTGAATAGTTTCTTGGAGACTTATCTCATGCATGACAAGGACAAAACCTGATAGTGGCATAGATGGTTGAGTTGGGCTGAGTTTTGGTACAATACCAATTACCATGAAGCTACAAAAATGACTCCTTTCAGGGCCCTTTATGGGCGAGATCCCCCTCTGGTGGTACGAGGAGATGTGCCAGTCTCTCCCATGGAAGAAGTGACCTCCATGTTACAAGAGAGGAATGAGATGTTAACTGAACTCAGAGACCACTTATTGTAAGCTCAAAACCACATGAAGCAACAGGCAGACAAACATAGAAGAAAGATGGAATTCAAGATAAGGGATTGGGTTTACTTGAAGATCCAACCTTATAAGCTAAAAAAATTAGCCAAGAGAATTAATCAAAAGATGTGTAAGAGATATTATGGGCCCTGTGAAATCATTGAAAGAGTGGGAGAGGTAGCTTATAAATTGAAGTTGCCAGAAGGAAGCAAGGTCCATCCAGTTTTTCATCTTTCTTTATTAAAGCCAATTGTGTCAACAAAAGTAACAGTGCAACCACTTCCTTTGTGTATAATTGAAAATTGGGAGTTGGAAATGCAACCAGAAGAGATTTAAGCAGTTAGGGGAGGAGAGGGAGAAAATGCTGAGGTGTTAGTGAAATGGAAGGGTATGCCATCGTGTGAAGATTCATGGGAATATCTACAAAAGATGGGAAATTACTTTCCAGAACTTCACCTTGAGGACAAGGTAAAAATTATGGAGGATGGAGTTGATACGAATACAAGTTTAAATGAAAAAGGGCAAAAAGGGAAGTTCATTAAGGTCTATAAAAGAAAGAACTGGAAACCCATTCTCTAGGGACCATATGCACACACCCAGTTATTATGATCCTAACAGAAAGATTCTTTCTCGGTTTTGGAGGGAGAGGGAAAGGGAGAATATAGAGGAGAGGGGGAGCACGTGTAGGGGGTTTGGGAAATTTTGGGAAATTGGGAGTGAGGTCAGAGTATATGACCTGTACAATTTTTTTTTCTTTTCCTATGTTCCGTTTAGACAGAGTGAGCAATGACAAATTATTTTACCTTTGTCTCTATTTCTGTGTTTGGTGCTATCAGCAACCATTAGGAAATTTAAAATGGTAAGTCTATTTCAAAATGTAACATTTAATGTTATCAATGCATTAATTACCATGCTTTCTGTTAGGTTCCTGGGTTTGGAACCTAACAAGAACTCAATCAAAAGATGGAGACAGAAAGAAAGAATGGGTTTTCTGTATTATTCACAGTAAAAGAGACCTCTTTACAAGAATGAGTTGGGAGCATAACCTCCCTGGCTGAGGGCATAACCCTTCTTTACAAGCTAAAATGCTTGACTTTACACAAAGTATATTCGATACCCTCTACAGAGTTACAAGAGCTCTATTTATAGCAGCCCTGACCCGCTCCCCCCTTTACAACCGACACCCGCATACCCTTAACTTCTAATCCCATCTATTCTATCATCCTATATCCTAACATTACACCCCGCTGCAGAACAACCTTGTCCTCAAGGTTGGAACCGTAAAATTTGGTCTCTTGGCTCCTCTTCATCATCTTGTTATCATCTGAAGAAATCCACAGGCTACTGCCCACCAATTCAGGTCGGGAGGCTTAGGTGGTGGCAATTCCTCCTCCACTATCTTCCATTCTTCCTCTTTCCTTCCTATCACCCCCAAATCCCACACCAAGGTCCACGGTCCTACTTCCTTTATTTTTAACAAAGCTTCTGGCTCCCCCCACCTTCTAGCTAGTGTTGGATCCGCCTTGCTGAATACCTTCTTCCCTCCTTGATTGAACACCCTAGTCAATACTGCTCGGTTCCGTCCTATATTGGTCAACAACGTTTGGTTTCGTCCTATAATGGGCAACACCGTTCGGTTTCGTCCTTTAATGGTCAAAACCATACCCGTTCGACCCCCTATCAAACCGTTCGGCTTTATCATTTTTGGCTGAGTGAGGCCTCCAGCCGAGAAAGCGGACATCTCCATCTGCTTCCGGTCTATTTCGGTCTCAGCTTCCTCAGTCTCCACCTCTTCATCCTCCCCCAAAATAAACGTCCCTCGACTCTTTTCTGGCCACTTATGGCCTGGACCGAACGATTGTCCTGGATTATGGCAATCGGCCTCTAACCGCTCGGTAACTTTCAATCGGCATGGGTTATAGGAATAGGTCTCGGACCGCTCGGCTAATCCCAATCGGTCTGGTCTACAGTACTTGGCCTCGTACCGCTCGGTAACCGCTCCTCGTGTTCGTCCCCCAAATGACTCGTCTTCTGACCCGCTCCCCGCCAAAATCTTGAGGTCTTGTACAGACTCGTTCACCGTCCCCTTTTGTTTATATGTTGCCAAACGCTCAATGTAGGTTCCAAACCTTATCACCAGGGCTTCCTTCAAACCATCCCAAGAACGATTCTTGGCTTTCTCCTTCCAGGCTCTGAACCAGTAACCCACGCTGCCCTCCATGCTTATGTACGCGAGTCGCACTTTCTCCTCCTCCGCTACTCCTTGAAACTTGAAAAACTTCTCCGCCCTATTGATCTAGTTTAACGGGTCCAACCCTTCGAAAGTGGGTAATTCACCCCTCTTCCACCATTTATTCTGCCCCTCCGGATGATCGCCATCCATGCTCACTCCAATATCCTCATCGCGTCGTCACTGGTTGTCATTTACGGAAATCTGACTTCCACCTGATTGTTCTTCGTTGTTGTAAGCTTGCGCCCCCATTATCCTCATTAATTTTTGCAAGTCCTGACGCAGTGTGGCGGATTCCGCCTGCATCCCTTCCATCGTAATCTCCAGAGGCTCCAATCGTCTCTTTGTGCTCCCCTCCATCTTTGCTTCACACCCAATTCGGATCCGGCAGTTTCTTGATTACTTCTTGATCCTTCACCCTTTCACTTCGAAACGGCAGGTCGGACCAATTTGTTAGGTTCCTGGATTTGGAATCCAACAAGAACTCAATCAAAAGATGGAGACAGAAAGAAAAAATGGGTTTTTTGTATTATTCACAGTAAAAGAGACCTCTTTACAAGAATGAGTTGGGAGCATAACCTCCTTGGCTGAGGGCATAACCCCTCTCTACAAGCTAAAATGCCTGACTTTACACAGTATATTCGATACCCCCTATAGAGTTACAAAAGCTCTATTTATAGCAACTCTGACCCGCTCCACCCTTTAAAACCGACACCCCCATACCCTTAACTTCTAAACCCATCTATTCTATCATCCTATATCCTAACACTTTCAAATAAAAACTTTGTATATCATGATTTATTGACCATTGCTCTTAGGGATTTGCAAAACTGAATTTATGATCGAAGTTGTTTATTGATTCTTCTTTTACTTTTATTCCTCATTTCTTAGTATATCACCCTTACTTCTTCCATATTCCTTATTATTTTTAAGCGTTCCAAAGATCTTTCTTCCTGCCATGTGTGCGGTTTGTCCTACGTTAATATTGTATGTGTTTGAGTTGAATTTGCCAAATTGATTTTTGAGAGAAACAACGCACGAATTATTGGTATCAGTGGCTCTACGTAGTGCTGCTGTATGTGTATGGTACTTCATCACCTTTTCTTAAAAAATGCTTCAATTTTTAAGAAAACAAATTTTGGCTAAAATTTGTTTCTCATAGCTTGGTAACTCTCCGTAAAACAATTGCTCCGCTGATGAATGGTGAGAAAACTAGAAATTTTTCTTAGAAATATTTTCTTTCTAAATAGTTGAATGCCTACATTTTAACCCAAGTGAAGTGAAGATGGTCATATTCTTCCTCTCTGTTACGATTTTTCCAGTCATTATTGCTTAATATTATGTTAGATGAGCATTAACTTTGGTTGTTTTATCGACTAGAGTTCTGGTTAATTTACTCCCCTTTTTCAAATGGGTTTCTTTTTCATGGCAAATTAAATCCACAGTTTGTTGTTATTTCAGGGAAGTCGAAAGATAAGCGCAGAAACAAGCATAGAAAAGGTGATGCCCATACGGTAAGTTGTATTGCCAATATCATTAGTTGTGCTACATGCAAAATAACATTGTATTACTATCAAGTTGTATCTGGGACCTCACCCTTTCATTTTTTTCATTTATGCTTTTCATTTCAAGAGTTGTTTCTATTAAATTTATTCTTCTACCCTCACATTTTACCGCATTGTTTTTTCTACAAAATTTCACTGTTATGTTGTAGGGAAAGCTTTTATATTATTAGAAAGAGAAACAAATGTAGAAAAAAAAAGGTTAATGCTGCAACGTCTAACAGTCCAACAGTGTTTGTTTCCCTTATTTTAATGACTTTATTTAGTTGAATTGTATAATTATCAAATTATTGATAACTTTTAGGATTGACCACTCTATTCAACATACGTCCTGGCCTTCTATTATAAGGCTGAAACTGATATCTTGTCAATTGGCTTATATTGATCAAGTTATGTGCTTTTAGTTGATAGGAGTAGTTATTGAAATTATTTATATATTGATTCATTGGTATTTAGGTTTCATCTTGGCTACTTTGGATGTAGGAATTCCTACAATTGTCAAAGGATGACTATTTTGCAAAGAATAATGAGTTCGCTGCCTGGCTAAAGGAAGAGAAAAATGTGTTTTTCTCTGATCTGTTGTCCGAGTCAGCACGTGAGTTGTTTACAGATTTTGTCAAAGCTTGGAATAAAGGAAAACTTGATTCACACTACTATGAAGGCATCGCAAGCGGACCCCGCACATCCCATAACTGGAAGATCAAGAAGTAACTTTAGTTTTAAGAGCAGTCGTTTGATCCAATCTATGTGGAACTTTTATTTAGCTCCATTCTAACCACCAAACTTGATACAGAAAATTCAAATGTTTTTTTTCCTTTATCGGTGTAAATTCATTCTACAAAAATCTACAAGAATTAGTTTCGGGAAGGAAATTGTTTCTTGATTGTATTTCATGAAAGTCAATTATGAGTATCAACATAATTCAGTGCAATAAAATAGACTAGACAATGACTAACTAAGGATATTAACTAGCATAATATAAAAGATTAAAAATAATATTAAAAATGTTTACTAGAGTATTTATATATTTTATCATACTTTCAAAACAAGAGATTTGATGTATATTGAAACGGTTGAAATAAACCTTACTATAAATAAATAAATAGAACGTTACCCAAAAAAATAAAAAATAGAAGCACTGTAATTGATAACAACCTTTTGAAGCATAAAAGTTTTGAAGCATAAAAGTTTTGATGATATACATATTAAGTCTCAAATGTTTATTTTGTAAGAGGATTTTTATGAAGACTTGTATTATGTATAAAAGTTTTTGTAATAAGTTGTTTTTATGTAGGGCTTAGTGTTTTATTTGATTCTTGTGTATGTTTTAAAATTCTCTTTGGAGTAAAAAATACTCTACGAATCGATTATTTATGCGTTGGTTTTGAGTGTGATTTCGGAAATAGTTGATTATTTGGGATGATAATCTATTATCCATTCTTACGTGATGTTGTTTAAGAGTAGGAAGTGATCCAGCATGGTGGTGGTGATACCCTTAAAGTTAGGGTCTCTCTTTCACCTGTGTGAGGCAGGGGAAGAGGATGGGTTACGAGAAGCACGATAATGGTTTTCTGTTATAATTGATTAGCTTAGTGAGAGAGTCACGGTTTGAACCAACCATATGGTGTGATGGTGGGTATGTTTTAAGTATGATTTTCTGGCTATACTTAGTTAATTCGAGGTTGTACCTTTTCTCTTGCGAGGGGGTAGAGAGGTAGTCACCTTTCCTCTTGTGAGGGGTAGAAAGGTAGTGACCTTTCCTCTTTCGAGGGGGTAGAAAGGTGAATCTCTTCATCTTTAAAAGACGGTGGAAGAGATGAGTCTATTCGTCCATGAGGGTAGTGGAAGAGATGGGTCTCTTCGTCCATGATAGGTGGTGGAAGGGATTAGGATTTGAGTGCTGCTCTTTCCCTCTTCGAGGGGGTAGAAAGGTAGTCACTTTTCCTCTTGCGGAAGGGTAGAAAGGTGGATCTCTTCGTCTTTAAAATGCGGTAAAAGAAATGAATCTCTTCGTCTTTAAAAGGCAGTGGAAGAGATGAGTCTCTTCGTCCATGAGGGCAGTGGAAGAGATGGGTCTCTTCGTCCATGATGGACGGTGGAAGGGACTAAGATTCGAGTCTTGTTCTTTTCTCTTTCGAGGAGTAGAAAGGTAGTCACCTTTCCTCTAGCGAGAGGGTAGAAAGGTGGATCTCTTCGTCTTTAAGTAGCGGTGGAAGAGATAAGTCTCTTAGTCCTGGAGGGGCGCTAGAAGGGACTGAGATTCGAGTGTTGCTTTTTCCTCTTGCGAGAGGGTAGAAAGGGATGGAGGTCTTGCCCGAAGGGTTTCGACTCATGTTGAGTTTAGTGTTGGGGTGAACAGTTGGGAACATGGGAGACATGTCCAAAACTGCAGTGGAGTACCACTAGAATCATCTTGTTTTGATAAACAAGAATGATACGGTGAAGTATGAAAGTTGACATACATTTATGATGATGGTTGGATAAACACAAGTTGTCTTAAATTGACATACGGTGTAGAGCTAATGGGTTGAACATGATTTCGTTTAAGGGAATATAGGTGTGGTTATCACATTGGTTGTTATAGTGTTATTATGAATTGATGTTGTTTGGTGTGATGGAATTGTAATAAGGACTTAACTACTATGATATAAATGTTATATTGGTGATTTAGTGTTCATGTTGGTATTATTATGAATGCATTGATCAATTTATGATAATGTTGTAAGGGGAAATAAATCTATATCGTTGTGATTGTAGATGTTGTGTATTTCCTAGATCACATTATTTGGTTTAAATAGTGGGGTTTTTGGTGGTGTAACTTATGCATGAGGGGTAAAGTTCTCTACCACTATAGGTGTGGTTCTTTGGGTGTGTTGCTTTGATTTTACTCATGGGTGATTTGGGTAGTAACGAATCGATTATCTTAAGCGATGATCGATGATCACAGTGCATTTTGGTGAAAAATGGCGTATTTGATGAAGAATGGTCGTGCCAAGCCTAAGGAGCTATGGAACATGATGATAATCAGAGGTTGAGGTTAATGGTTATGCTTAGGGTCAGCTTGACTTGTGGTTGAGAGTGGAGCATGAGTGAGTGTTGGGATGTACTTGAGTATGTGATTGATGTCATAAGAGTGGAGGATAAGTCTACTTGGTGTATCTCGTAAATCTTGGTTCTATTTGCGGATAAGTGCTTCCTTTTGTCTTGTGTGCATTGGAAGGAGATGATATGTAGGGAAGGCTACAAATGTCCTATAAGGGAGGCTACAAGTGGGTTGTAGGAGCGGCTACAATCGGTGAGGTAGGGTACAAAAGTGAGATGGACTCTTTCCACTATGATATTATGGTACAGTGATGATCGCAATGTTGTTTTTGACTGGGATAGTCATGAGTGTGGTGTATCTATGACAATGATGCTCCAAGAAATGCTATATTGATAGTAATGGGATTATGTGGTGTAAACAACATATGAGCTGGTGAACGAATAAAGTGCAGTCTAGATATGTGATGATCGAGGATCAAGGATCGGGCTTCGAGGATTTAGTAATTTATCGTGATTGATTGTTGGGTTAGAGGTTTAGGAATCCTTTTATTATTACTTTTATGTAGGAGGTGTTTGATTATTGTTGATATAATTAGTATGTATGTATCTTATTATTATGATTGTTTTATCGGTAAGTTACCCATACATGTTTGTGTTTGTGTATGTGAATGTGATGTATAATATGTGATGTTATAGGGAGCAGATGATGCTACAAATGAAGATAAAGCATGATAGATCCTTGAGATGATGAGGGACAAACTTGAGGTTTTATTTAAAGCTATTGTAATTGAGTTTTTAAGACAATGTAATTGGAGTTATTTTATTTTCTTCCTAATTTCATATTTATTTAAATAATGCAATTGAACTAGTATTTTCAAACTATTATGCAATGTAAATTTAAATGCCGATGTTTTTGAAAATATGTTTTCTCACAATAAGAAAGTTTTGAAAATTACCAGTTTTTGTAATAACCTGTGACACCCTAAAATTTGGGGCGTTACAGTGGTGATTCTTTAGAAATCTATTTAAATTAACCTTTAGACACACTAAAGTTTTTATAGTAACAACCCTTTGATAGATGACCAATATGATTGCAGTAAAAACATACTATAGATGAGGGTTTACTAATGTTAATGAACTTTCTAGTCTTCAATTTACTGTCTTTATCGGTATAGCCAATTCCTGATTTGTTTAGTACACTTCTTTGTGATCCAAGTAAAGCTTCAAGATTATAACTACCTAGAGTGAATTTAGACAAAGTGTACTTAATTTCAAAATCTTTAAAAAAGTAAAATAAAACTATGCTTAAATAAGTAAGAAAATTTTGAAAATATTTTTTCTCAATTTCTATAAAAATATTAAAAATACTTTTTATCCTAATCATTGTTGTTTACGGCATTTTCTAAAAACGAAAACATGATGAAGATTGTATTACGAGAAGTAAATGAAATTGTATCTTTATTGATCATCCAAACTTGGGACAAAAGTCATAATAATTTCTCATCACACAGTGGGGAGACCAAACCTCACCGTACACTTTATTACATTAATATGTGATAAAAAGAACAAACACATGTAGTAGTAAAGACACAAGGCTGTGGTTGAAATTTGAGAGAAACACAAGCAGCAATAGTGAGTGAAGAATGATTGATCAATTGGTGGGAGGAGTTACGGTGCTGACAAAAAAGTCCTCGTCAATTTTTTCATCATGGCAGCACTGGAAGGTGGTGAGCACGTGCATGTTGCGGCGACACTCAGGGCACGTGAGCCTCTCTGGGATTCTCCCCATTGCATGAGAGAATTCAAATCTGCAGCAAGGACTAACAACGGAATGAACTTTGTCATAGTGATTCTTAAAAGCTGGTTCAAACCCTTCCCTGTCAGCATGATCTTTCCACACGGAATCAAACTCCACCAGGGTTTGGAGCCCGGTTGTGGCATGCCCATTTACCACAATGTGAGACCCTCTTGCAAGAACAATCCATCCCCCCTGTTTGTCATAGCTCAGAAGCTTCTTGATTTCCTGCATCACATGGTCGTCGTCATCGGTCTGCTTCAGTTGAAGCTTGGAGAACAGCATACTCTGAAGACGAGTCCAGAAGAACCATATCATGCTCTGCTCTGACCAATATTGAGTGTTCAGTTTATCACGAATTATTGTGTCGATGATTTTCTGCACTTGCTCCCTTTTGTTGCTTTTCCCAACATATACCATCTCTAAGGGTATTTGTGTAGCCATTGCAACCCTGCGGGCTTCCTTCACAAATCTTCTTACCCATTCAGGATCATCCCCCCCAAACAAGAAAATGTATTTTCCATCCTTAATCTGCGCAATCAGAAATTGGCATTTGTTATTTTTCTTAACATTAGTAACACATTCTACATTAAATAGAGCGAGACCCATTTCATGTAGTTAACATGGATAAATTTAGTTAATATACAGTGTTTCAGAAAACATAGTAAGTGCATTGACCGCAGTGTGCTGTCATAACTACACATAGTAACATTTCATTTCTCCACCTGAATTAGTGGCCATACTTGACATTTTTCCTGTTAAAATTTGATTGGCTCATTTAGTCCTGTACTATTTTAATCATTGAGATAGCAGCATTATGCTTTTGGATTGGAACTGTGGTATTAAGCCTTTCATGACATTCCTAAGGAAAGGCTGAATTATATATATATATATATATATATTTACACACACAAACACACATATGCTAGTAGAAAAACAACAACTCGACCTCATGAGTGGTAAAAAGGAGAAAAAAAGTGTATTGATTGTCAGAATATATGCTTACCCAGTTCAAAATTTCTTGATCAATGCCATCTACTAGCAATTCAAGTCTCCAGGTCTCTTCCTTCCATAGAGCTTCTTCTCTAGAACTTGTGAAAGGGTAGGCAGCACTTCCCCAAATCCACATCATGTGAATAGCATTGGGGCAAGAAACTCTCCCTTGTGGATCCAAAACCACAAGAATTGGCTTATTCTTGTACTTCCATTCGCTCTGGATGAACCAGATGACTGGCTTGCCTATCAAAGATGGATGATACACTGAGTACCATGACATGTTTTCTTGCAGACTCTCAAACTGTTTTTTCTTTGGTTCTGTCCATTCCGAGTTTGGATCCACAATTGGGATCCAAACCAATTCATATCTACTCTCCATTCTCGGTGCATGAGCCTTCGATTCGTTGTAGATCTGTTCAAGAATCAGAAGCTCATCGGTGGAGATCTCCATGCCTGAAAATAGAAGCAGCACATTCTTCCTTCTCAATGGCTCAAGGCTAACCTGTTTGTTTCCATTCATTATTCAAAGATTAGCATCACCAACACAGCTTCTCATAATACTGATGCATATTGTAGGTAGGTACTGTGTTAGAAAATCAAACCCTTTTCTTGGTAACACCGTCATATAGAGGTAGAATATCATCCTGTGCATAAATGAGAGCTTTGAGAACCTTCATGTTGTCAGTGTGGGGTTTTGAAAACAAATCTCGCAGCATTTGGTAAGCTTCAGTATCCATCTTTTTCCCTACATTGAATGATGATATTAAATTAGTTGGCTAGCTAACGAGTTACACTGTTTTAACTGTTTCCTATCTAAAAAAGTTTACTTACAAAACAGTAAAACCAACTTATATTGTTTTCTGTTGTCACTATTTCCTATACGAAATTTTGAAAGTAGGAAATAAAGTAAAAGCAATGTAACCCTTCTGTAATTAAAAACGAAAGTACAAAATATGCCAAAAGTGGCCTACCAATATGTTCGTGGCAACTATTTAGCAGCTGCCTGAGATGGTGAATTATGTTTTTGAGCTTGAAAATCAAAGTAGATAGCTCCCAAGCATCAGTGGATGTGAATATCCTGAAACAGTGTTTTTGGTATATTATTTGTGTCTGTGATATTAAACAAAATCCTGTCATAGGTATGTATCTAAAACACGGTGTTGGAGATGGAACCTCTTCATACATATGACCATTCATTTATAAAGAGAATTCAAAATGCTGAGCATGTTCTAAGAAGCATGAAAAACATGACAATGATTGGAAAACATACTCATAGCCAAGGGTAGTGAGGCTGGTAATTTGAGCTGCGCAAGCCACAATACTTCTGATGGTCCAGTACGAAGCAACTGGGATATAGTTGTAGGCAGTGGTGTAGGCTGTTATGTCTTGCGTAATATATTGAGATGGCAGATCATGGAAGTCTATGACACACTTGGTCACCTCAACTATGATTCTAACTAGATCATTAAGAGTATCAAACCGTGGTTTTAGAGAGCTTGCATGCTCCATGATACTAGGTAGTTGCTTCAGAATTGCCATTGATTTGGCTAGCTGGTTCTTATCATGAATTTGGGCCAGCAGCCAAAATTCACCATACGTTAGAGCAAAAGCAGCTAAGGTCAGCACTATTTTCACATCCCACTTGAAGATTGTAAGCATGTCAAATATTCCAACTGTTGTGGAGTGTGCATCACCACCGAGAGTCTTGCAGGAAATCTGAAATTTCATGTTGGTTTTGATATTGTTAATTTGTTCCATTGATGCAAAGACTCCCTTATGTCAGTCTCTCAAAATATAGGGTGATTTTTGTTTTGGTTCCCCCAAATTCACTTATTTTGCTCCCTCAAAATTGAAAAGTTAAGATTTTAATCCTGAACATTAAATTTGAGGGAGTAAATTGTAAAACTGTTCTTTTGTCCTTCAAATTTAATTTTTAGACACTAAAACCATATTTTACTAAATTTGGAAGATTAGAATGAACCTATTTTAATCTGAGGGACTGAAAACGGGTTTACCCCAAATTTCAGAGGCTGAAACATAATTAAACCTTGATGGAAATTATGCATGCAGACATGTTCCAGCTATGACAGCCATGACCCAAACATGAGGAAAATAAGGTTTCGAGAGTATACTGCAATTAAATATTTTTTAATTGTTAAAAACATTTTCCTAAATATAATATATCCGTTTTAGAAATTATGAACAGAATATATCAGGTAGTAGCTCAAACTCTTGTGATAGCCATGTTAACATTATTAATGTTTAGGATATTTTTCTATCACCTCACAGGAAATCCTATCAATCTTAGCAGATAGAGCCTCTATTGTTTGGCCAGGATGGTAGCTTCTGTCTTCCACATGACCAAGGGCACCCTGAAAGATGTACAGGTTAATCAGAAAATAGGAAAAAAAAAAACTCAAACAAAACATCATATTAATTAAAACCAAGCATTAAATATATGATAACCCTCAAATTTGTAAAATACATTTTAGTCCCTAAACAACGAGAGAATGAAATGATTATTTATTTTTTATCAGCATCATACCGTTGTAGCACCTTCAGAACTCAAGGTGGAACGTATTAGAACATCCTCAACTATTTGGAGAAGGGGCCTGACATCATATTCAATCCCCTCAGGGTTATGCTCTGCCACTATTTTCTTCACCAAAACGCTGTCATCAGATATTGCAGCTGCAGGCATCATTCTTCCACCTTTTATAAGTTGTTGCATAGCACCCAACTTGCCAATGCTATTCATTGTGGCTACAGAAAACAAAATCCAGATGAAGAACTCTAGCTTTGAGGCAAGAAAGAGGTGATAAGGCTTATGTTAGTTGCGTTTCAAGTGCAATGTGATAGGCCTACATATAATAACGCATCGAAAGGAATAACCCCGCCTGAATCAACTTCCTTTCTTTCCTCGTAATTTAGTTTTTGGGACTCTAAGAGAGAGGAAGGAAGCTTTAAAGGCTTAAGCTTCTTTTGTCTCTTGTCCGCTGTCTCTATGTCTTCACTTTAGTATATGTGATAACCTCTGCAGTGTGACAAGACAACATAACTGTCGCATCGAAACTCTTTTAGTGTTTTAGGCAATGAAAGAAACTTCAACACGGTCTCTGAAATTAGTGTAATGTACATTAGGGAATAGTCCTACAATAGTATGTACTATTTTAAGGTGTAAGTATATTTGAAATGTGTAAAGTATACATGGAATAATGATGTAGACGAAATATTCAATGATAAGTAGATCCCCAAGACCATGCTGCAAGTAATCGGGGTAAGTAGATGAACTAGATTTAGATGTTTGGAATCTTTGTTTGGACTTTATTAGGCGGCAACACACAAAGAGAAACAACCGTATTCTAACCATGGTGGTCAGTAGAAAACTTGTTGAAGGCCGTTGGTATGGTATGCTTCCTTGCTTTGTTCCGGTTTTTCCTTGCAACTCAGATCAGAATATTTTACGCCACAATCCCTAGGTAGAAATTAACCCGCAATAAATAATTAATAACTGCGTTAAATTCTTAGTCTCAGCATGAATGGTCCCTTTTTACTTGGTAAAGATATTAGTAAAAATATTACATTAAAAAGAATACTTTAAAATCAAAGATGGTTTTTTCTTTTACCCTATGTTTGTTTATTTACACATATTGAACAGAAGAAAATAGAAAGGAGAGGAAATAAAAAACTATATATAAATATTATTTTTTTTCTTATACCAGTTGTTTGGTAAGAAAAACAAAAAATGAGAATAGTTATTTTTAAGTTTAAGTTCATGGATTAGCTAAGCTATATAAGAAATTAAGATAAGCATTGCTTCATCTTAACGTCCTCTCCTTTTCTTTTTACCTCTTTCCCTCTATTTTCTTTTACTTTTATGTTCTCTTTATCCGTCATGGAATTCTAAGGCTTTGGGAATGAGATTTTGAGGTTACATAGAATCAAATTGTATGTTTTTTTATTCTTAATGTGATATATATATATATATATATATATATATATATATATATATATGTTTCATATCTTAGTCTAGTAAACCTAATGATTTTTATATTATATCAAATTAGTATGATTTTTACGATAACAATATTATATGAGTTAAAGGATTTTCATTTTTAATTGAGAACTCATTTTGGTTAAATTTCGTAACTTTCATGATGTGATGGATGAATTTTTGTAAATAATTCAAAAATTACTTTGATGAAAGGTCTTTAACTAAAATTAATTAAAAAATCACTTTAGTTAATTAGTTCTTTACTTGATAAAAAATTTAAAAGAATATACATAATTATAAATAATAATGTTTAATTGAGAAGCTACAATTAATCTAAAAAGTTGTTACTTTTAATCATAATATTATCTTACTGAATTTGAGAACGAGAACAAATTTAAGAAGTTAATTTGAAATCTAAAATAATAATTAATTTAACATAATAATTGGATAACCAACTAGACATCATAATTACGAAAAGAGAGTAGAATTACGTATTTAATTATTATTGTTTAAGTCATTATATTTTTATTTGTTATTTATTTAATCTTTTTTATTTATTAATTATTTTGCTATTTATTGTTACTTTTATCTTCTTCTTTTTGCTTTATTTCTTTTGTTGGTTTAAAACCTTCCCCTGTATTTCTAACACCTAATTTTACACTTTTATAAAAGTTATTATGAGTGAAGTTCTTGTATCAGATTTCTTGGAAAACGACTTAGGTTAACTAGAAATCCATAAATGAAATGCATGTGGAGCGAATTGATGGATGAAAGAGTTGTATTACTCATCAAGTATAGCATAGGTAATTAATTGTATTTCCAAAATGGTTTTGAAATATTACTTTGACTCGATTAAGTGGTTGTGTAACACTCTTCTTAGGATGTCACTTCTAAACTATAAAACCTTCAATAACTTAAAAAGAAAAAAACATCTAATACCATCACTAAATATTGAACAACAAAAAAAAAACTTTATTTAATCGTTATAAAAGAATTTAAAACCATTCGTAAACAACTTTAATCTGATTCCAAAATTTCATACTTTTTCAAAATTGCAATTAAAAAACATAAACTATTGTTCCAAATTCATTTCAAAATTCCCCAAAAAATTTCTCAACTTGCATCCTCATTCTAAGCATCTCCAACATCATTTGTAACAACATCTTTTTTCGTATAACAACATGAGTTATATGATCATTGAACAAACACAAACAAATAAGAGTGAGTTAACCAGTAAAACAATACAAGATAATAAACAATAACCATACTCACCTACACTACTCAAATAACCAATTCCATCTCAAAAAATAAAACTGCATCCATGAAATTCACCAAATCCTATTATCACCAAGTAATATTCAACCAATATGTCTCTTCCTCTCCGTAACCTATCGTCACTTTGTCTACTCACCAAATAACAAACTCGACACAAAGTAACATAACCTCAAAACAACACAGCCTAGCACAAAGTAGAAAGATAACACGACAACATAGCATAACAACATGGCTACTTACTAAAACAATATCGCAATGCACTAAAACAACATGACAATGTATTAAACAACTCCACATTGTACTCAAGCATCATGGCATCATATAAAACACCATGACATCATATTCGAAAAAACACGACAACATAAAATCACAACACGACAACAATACAAAACAACATGGTTTTGATCAAGGAGCATGGTTAACACTTAGAATAGCCCAGATTATGGTAAAACAATACGATTCAAGCCTAAAAGTAGGGTTCAACATTGATTAGCACAGATAAAAAAATAAAACAACATAGTTTCAATGTAGACAACTCGATTTCTAACCCTGACATCATGGTTCCTATATAGAAACTAAACACATTAAATTTTAAACATATGTTTTAAACTTGAAACAACATAACTTAAATGAAGCACAACTCGGTTTTTGACTATATACCTGCTCTACACCATATCTAACACCACAGATCAGACAACAAAACCCACATACTACTGATAGCATTTATCATAAAGTCAAGAAGTATATTCCAAAATTTCCACAATAGTCATACATCATGTAATAATTCATATACCTACGAAAAATACATTCTAATGCAATAAACCATATTGCCACGTCAACTTTACCCCAAGAAAGTTATCAAGACCCAAAAGAACATTAACTGGTTTAATTAAAATCATAAAAGGATCCCCCCACATACACTTATCCATGGACCACAATGCATCCTTCCTAATGGCATACCCCTTAGTTATGAACAAGCACTTTGAAGAGGAGTTGAAGTCATATGTGGAAGATGGGCCGCCTAGACTCTCTCTCTTAGGCTATCTTGGGCCATAATGAAGCTTCTAGTAGAGTGAGAATAATTTTGGGCCTTGTATTTTAGGCCAAGTAGTATATGATTTAATTGGGCTTTGTATTATGGGCTTAGTGATGTAGGATATATTTTGGGCCTTGTATCTTTGGGCCAAGTAGAATAGGGTTAAGACCACTCAAGTCAACAAAAGGCCAAGGCCCAATGTTGACCAAAGTGGGACATGAATTTTGGGTTTGTTAACCAAGGTTTCATTTAACTTGGTGGACAAGGAGGGGTGGGCCATCCATGTCGTGTGTCACCTTCCCTTTGGAGAGTTTTTCCTCATAGTTAATGACCACATGTCACTCTAGGAATGGAGAGGACTCTAGAGTAACCTAAGTGGCCTCCTCTAGCCACCTTTCGCCAAAAGTTGGCTCAACCTCTCTCCAAGAGTTGGCTCAACCTCTCTTAGAGAATCATCAACATCACCTTTATCACCATAAACCGCAAAAAACTGTGAGCTTAGTTGTCATTTCTACTAACTTTCGCAAATACTCACCCTTCACCATGGCTTTCTCTTCTAGCTTTGGCCCAATCTAGCTAAGGAGATTGCCATGACTTCCTAAACCAATCACGAACCAAAGAAAGCATGGTACACCACAACATTTCACAATACACACATTAACAGAAAATTAACAAGATGAAACGAGAGCATTCACCCCAAAAATTTCTTAATAACACAATAATTACAAAATTGATTAACGTGAAATAAACCATGCTCCACGAACATTTCATGACAACACCAAAGCATCATCACTAACAAAAGAATATTCCAACATCATGTAAAATAAAAGGAAGACAACTCAGATTGTAATATAACAACATGGTTTGCTGTAACATACACAACTAATGCAACCATCAACACATAAAACAAGTATAAGGATAACTCCTCTTACCTTGGTTTCCACTACTTCTTATCCTTGATCAGAAAATGCTCTTCTAAAATAGCCACAAGCTCTCACGAACCTTCAACACGAATACTATTTTTCTCTCACGGAACACTCACATTTCTACCTCTTTTTCACAATTTCTAGGGTTTCTATCTCAATATATCTTAAATAAAAGGCATGTCTAACCCTAATTCGAGAGTGTCTAGGTTTATCCCTTAAGCCTTGGTAAAGCTCATTATTACAAAATAAACACAAAATAAAATATATTTTTAATTCTGATTAATCCCTAAATTAGATATTCCATTTCAATTTTTCCTTAGCTACCTTAATTTCTGATCACAAATCTAAGAAATGTCACGTTCATACATTAACTTTCCCTTCCTAGGTTTCCTTAGGTTCAAATAATATAAATAAATAAAAGAAAAAAAACATTTTTTATGCACACAACAAGAATCAAACACATGACCTCTAACCCATAACAAAAAACTCTAACCAACTATTCTACACTTTGCTTCTATATAACTTATCTTTTCTTATTTTAATTAAAGACATCCTTCCCCACCACTTTTCTAGGTATTTTATTTTTCTTAGGTCTTACGGGTTGTTTATTTTGAAACAACTTCAATATATTCAATTTGGATCTAATTAATGGAAATGTTAAATAAATTTTATTTAAGTAAACATGCGATCACTTGGATCCAAGCTTTAATGGATTTTATCGTGTAAATAGCTTGCGAATTTATGAGCTTCTAACTCTAACAAGCTTGCATATTTTTATAGATTTGAGCTTTAACGAGTAATTTACAAATATTTGTGGATTTAAGCTTTAACCAATAGCTTGTTAATGTTTGTGGATTCGAGCTTTATAAATATGTGTCATGGTTAAACACTCAAGTAGTTGATGGATATGTGTCCATCTGAACTTAGTGAACATGTGTAATGGGTAAATGCTAAAGTAGTTGGCATATGTGTGTTTATTCGAGCTTAGTAAATATGTGTTATGGAAAACACTCAAGTAGTTGACGAATGTGTCATTATCTAAGCTTTATAAATATACATTATGAGTGACCACTCAAGTAGATAATAAATGTTTGTCCATTCAAACTTAGTGAATATGGATTATGGGTGAATGCTTAAATAGCTAGAGAATGTGTGACCTTCCGAGCCTAGTGTGTCCATCTGATGGCAATTCCCCTAGCCATGGCTAAACAGATTCAAGAAGAGTTGGAGTCATCTGTGGAAGGTGGACTTATGCTCTTATCATCATGTGTAAGACCCCAGGAAAAGGTGGTAATTATGGAATAATGTGGTTACGAGACTTAGACCTTATTTTTTGTTAATTGGTGTTTGATTATTAGATGTTTTCTAGAATTATAATTATTATGTTTATTATTATTATTGATTAGGTGAAACACATGATTGATATGTTGTTATTTAGATGATTTCTGTGGTATGTGTCAGAGCGGTGCAACGAAATGGTTAGTGTGTACAACAAACCAAGAGGGGGTGAATTGGTTTCTTATCACAAATCGTTCTTATAATAGTTTTCTCATAAATATAAAATTTTCCTTAAAACAATTTAAACAAATATAAAGAGTAAGGAAGAGAGAAAATTGCACAGATAATTTTTATACTAGTTTGGATCATAAAGATCCTACATCCAGTTGTTAATCCAAGGATCTTTCCCTTGCTGTTGTCACCATATGTGACATAACCTTGTTCTTTCTTTTGGAAGTATGTAAATTTCTTGATATCACCTTTCATGTGCCTTGAGCAACCATTATCAAGGTACCACATGGACTTCCTGAATTTAGAACTCATCTGCAAAATAAAAAGAGAACAAACTATTTTAGGTACCCAATCATTAGGTCCTTTGGGTTAGTTAGACAAATATTTTAAATTATTTTATAACCCAAGTAAGTTTTCCACAAGGAATACCATAATGTTTTATCTTGCATTTATTTGATGTATGATCCTTATTCATGCAATAGAAACAAGTAGCAACATTTGGTTTCCTATTATTTTTAGTTCCATGTTCTACCCAAATTTTATGGGTTCTATTATTTTTAATTTTATAATTATAGTCACAATAGTAATTCCGATTATATCTAGAAACATATTTTATTTTATTTTTATAATTATAATTATATTTAGGAATATTTTAAATTTTATTACCATAATTACAATTGTAGTAATTATAATTATTTTTTGGAACATGTTTAACAACCTTTTTTATTTTTGAATTATTTCTACATTCAGCGTTGGTTGTTTTATTTAGAGACATCTTTTTATTTAAATAAGAAATACATTTTTCATTTTTAGCATATTTACCTTTCTCATAATATAAAATTTTATTTTTCAAATCTTTATTTTCTTCATGAACTTTTTCATGATTTGATTTGAATTCTTTAATTTCTAATGAGCATTATCTAATTTCTTTGATTCAAATACTAATTCCTTATATGTGTCAAACAATTCACTTTCACTATAATATGAAATTTCAGAGTCGCTAGAGATACTTATTTGATTTTCCGAGATGTCATCACCAGCCATTAGACAGGCTTGCTCATCATAGTTGTTTGAGCTTGTTGTAGAATCATTATCTTTCTCCCAAGAAATATATTCCTTCTTTTTCTTGAAGAACTTCTTTTGGCCTCTTTCTTCACCCTTCTTTGAATTTGGAGAATTTGCCTTCATGTGTCAGTTTTTACCGTAGTCATAACAATGATAATTTCGCGAAGATTCCTTGTTTTCCTTCTTTTTACCTTTGAATCTTCTTCTTCCTTTGAGCTTTATGAACTTATTAAATTTCTTAACAAAGAGACTCATTTTTCTCATCTTCTTCAGAGTCTTCTTCTTCTTTGAAACTTTTATCAAGATTTGCTTTAAACGTCAAAGTCTTTTTCTTTCTTTTTGTCTTCATCCTCATTCAATCTCCCAGGATTTTTCTCCACACTAACCCGTCAATTTATGATTCAATTTGATTATGAGGTATTAGGAAGAAATTGGAATTTAATAATTTTGATTCATCAAGATACGAACTGTTGATTCAAATATGTTCTATTTGTCATGTCTAATTGATGTGTTCTTTACTAATGATTGTCAAAAATCTTGAACCAAATAAATTTTTATATTATTGGTTTTTTACACATTCATACAATAATCTCAAAAACATTGGATAAAGTAACATATAAGACAATAAAATCATTAAATGTCACAATATGATTATTTGAATGAAAAGAGTTTTTTTTATAGAATGTGCCTCATTCAAACTTTGCTCAAAAAATTTCTCGTTAGACATAAAAGCTAAGGTAAGAAAAAAACGTACATCATTTTTATTCATAATTCAACTATAGCACATTGTCATAACATTTATGGTCAAAGAACAATTTTATCTAAACCACTTAGTGAGTGTCAAATATTTTTATAAAATTTGGTTCAAGTTTCTTAAGGTTACTTATGAGGCTCTCAAGAATCTATGAGTTGTCTCCCAATGAGAAAGCTTTAAGTTTAATGAAAACACACAAAAAAAATCATACAAAAAAACTCGTCTACACTAAAACCAATAAGAACTTAAAGGATCTATATAAAGTACAAAATAATCTGAGAGATATGGAATACAAGAATTGAGTATTATTCCATGTAGTAGAATAATGTGTGTGTGCGCGTGTGTGTGTATATATATATATATATTAAAGGGTTAAATATGCTTTTAGTCCTTCAACTATCAAGCGATTTTGTTTTTCGTCCCTATTTCAAACTTTGTACGATTTGATCCCTCTCCTTAAAGAAATCATAATTTTTGGTCCTCCAAAACTAACACCGTTAAATTTAATCTGACGTGGCTAACGGTGTGCCACATATGATACCAGCTTTTACAGTAATCTTGTGCCACTATTCACCACCCTCTTCTCCTTCTCTCCTCCTCCATCACCACCTTCCCCTTCAACTTCGTCCTCACGCAAGCCCGCTACCACCAACCTCTCGCGCAAGCCGCCGTCGCCAACCATGAGGCGGCGAACGCTGGTCCCGCCGGCACCATGAAATTTGCAACAAAAAACGCTACCGTGTTTGGGTCCTAAGAAATTCATACTCTGGTTCAGTGCACGCCAGATCTATCAAGCGAAGATTGCAGTGAGTGTTTGGGTGATATTATGAAAGATATTTCTTTGTGTTGTCTCGAAAGGATCGGTGGAATGGTTCTATATCCCAGCTGCACTTTGATGTTTGGGTCCAGTTTTATGCCTTTCACGAATTGGTTTCAGTGTCATATATCGGATGGTGTAGTTGGAATCATATCCATAATTGACTCTCGCTTAAAGGTTTGGTGTACCAATCCCATTTACATTTGACAATGCAAAATATTAACAATGGTATCATAACTATCTGATTCATCCAGCAATAAAAGAAATCTTATATTATTTCTTTCATCACTTCCTTTTTAGATTATGAAACAATGGACACTCTGTATCTTTTTACCTCTCTTTACTGAAAGAATAAAACGTAGTAATGTGGATATTTTGATGTGAAAATTTTATGTTAGTAGCAAACTGGCAATTCTCAAAAGTACAGGTTTTACATTCTGAAAATTTCTTTGTTCAAATGTATGCAGAGAAAATACATTTTAGTATATGTTTATTCACTCAGAATGATCATTTTATGCTTGCAACCTCTGTAAATATTAGTCATTATTTACAACAATAAATATTTTATATCAACATAATAACAAAAACTAAGATAGAAGAAAATAGTAAAATCAAATACAGCCTACAAATATTACTGATTTCCAAACCATTTTCTTTCTATTACTCTTAATTTTTTATCACATATCTGCAGGGATTGCATCATTGAGAAATTGTCAGAATAGGGAAGGAAGAACCTTGTAACAACTATCAAACTGCAGAGACATGATTGCTCTTTCTATTTTAGAGTAGTTATTGTAACAGCTATCAAACTGCAGGACAAACACTTTTTTCTTTTTCGATAAAAAACTATTACAAAACTTAGTAGCAGTATCTCTTTGCTTCACAATTGACGATTCCTAAGTAATTTATGTATACTTATATATTTTTACTACATTAAAAATTATTAAGATACAATATAACAAAATGAGTATATATATATATATATATATATATATATATATATATATTGCTATATTGAAAGAATTTATTTGAGAATTTGAAAGATAGTATCAGAAAATAGGGATTAATGATGTTTAAATCAGTCTAAGGAAAATGTGTATATATTAAATGCCTTTTAACCTGTCTTTACACTTCCATCTTAAGTCTAAAACTTTTATTTAAAAGGTTTCTTTCTCAGTGCTTCAAAAACCTTTCATGCCCTTTTCTTTTCCCTTAACCCCCTGGCAATAAATTTCCCTTTTTTTCAGATTTTCTCCCTGAGGTATGATAAAGATCACCTTAAAAATCGAGGTAGTAACGTCTCTGTCTCACCACCTTGTTTTTATCATCTTCTTCAACTCTCTTTATTACATTCCAATTAATACCATGAAATAAAGACAGTTTCATTCCGCAAAATTGATAGAAAAAACGGTGCAATTTCTCCCTTCTATGTACTTATACCTCTTGTAAAAAACAGCTAACGAAGAAATATATATATATATATATATATATATATATATATATATATATATATATATATATATATATATATATATATATATATATATATATATGGGTTAAAAATGTAGACGGAGAGAACGAGAATGAGAGGCTTTCCGGAGAGGTGGTGGAGGGCAACGGAGGTCGCCGAAGGGCGGTGGAGGACAACGGGGCTGAGGTGAAACGCCGAGGCAGAGGTGGTGGTGTCACGGGTGGAGGTCGAGAGAGGGAGGAGAGTCGTTAGTCAGCTCAGACTATTTTTAGAGATTTTCAATTTTTACCATGACAGAAACGTGACATACCGTTAGCCACGTCAGATTAAATTTAACGGTGTTAGTTTTGGAAGACCAAAAATTATGATTTCTTTAAGGAGAGGGATCAAATCGTATAAAGTTTGAAATAGGGACGAAAAACAAAATCGCTTGATAGTTGAGGGACTAAAAACATATTTAACCCTATATTAAACAAGTTATCTTAAAGATAATTAATTATTATACTACAAAATAATATCAATATCTTAAAAGATAACAAAATTATTATATAGTAAGATATTATCTTTAAAGTTTTCAAAAATATATCAGAATCTAATAATCAATTAATATATTATAAGACACTATCAGAAAATATCTTTAAAATATTTTATAATATTTTTAATAGATTTTCTTAATATCTTGAAAGATAATACAAAAACCACAAAGAGACACTAATTAATGTTTATTATTTTTATTTCATTAAATGTCAAAATATAAGGGTTGAATCACACAACATATACTTTCACCTAGAGCCTACCCTTGTCGGTCTGACTACGGTTCAGTTTCCAGTTCCCCAGTATTTTAGCATGTTCCAAATATTTAATTTTGAGACTACGTTCGAGTCTTCAGAGTAAGCTATACACTTTTTGTTATTGTACTTGTACAACATGGTTGACTGTTTCTAAAGCCTTGGATTGATATAAAACACATCGTAACACTTTGTCAAACTCCTTCAATCAAAGGTCTAGAAACTGCCCTTACATGTTGCGCCAGTACAGCAGTTGAATATAGATTTTCCCGGTTGTTCATATTTGTACCACTGGGATTTTACATTGCATAAACATTTCACCAAGAAAGCATCCCAGCACTACCCAAAACCAAAGACATGAAAAATTCTTCCAACGCTGTAATATCACACAACATTCTTATTATCAACTGTCCCAATCCTTCTGCACTTCTCATTCCCTCTTCACAAATCGTCCCTGCAAAATGTACCAATATGAAATTCATTTTACTAGAGTTTAGCATGACCACAATGGGATTAACAAGTTCTGATATTGTAAACCCACTTTTTACGGACAAACATGCAAACAAGAATTATACCAAAAATGTTTGTTTATAGTAATTGCAACGCATCATCTGATCTAATCTTACAAAACACGCTGACCCAAATAAATCTCACCAAATATGAAAATGTGTTTGACAGAAAGTGATGACAGCATTTCTAGTCTTCTACTACTGCCCGTTCACTCACAAAAAATCATTAATCGCAGCTCATTCTTGACCGTACCAAAGCTAGTAAATAAATGACATTATTTTCAAAAAGTATAAAATACATATGAATAACGGTAAGTTCGTTCAATATCACATTAGACATATGCTTTTAGATTTTACTCATGTATTTGGATTCTGCTTATAAGCTTCCTGATTATGATACTAGATCTCAGGATTTTATTTGGTGGGGCAAAATTTCTTATTCTAGAGTTATAAAAGTAGATTTGTTCTACTTTTGTTATAGGATTGTTTCACAGTGAGTTTTTATTTGTTGTCCCCACTTTCTTTTATATTGTTCATCTTTTATATTTGCAATGACAAAATAGTTGGGCTAACAAAGTTAGAAAAAGTTATAGTTAACAGGATTGAAGGATCAAGCAAAGTATGTGGTTTGCTTCAACTTGATCAAATTTGCATTTTTATTCACAAAAGGATGTGCTCACTACTATATGAGATCCAGATCACTAATGCTAGTACTGTTAGACTTATAGGCTACTGACAGCAAGATATTTCTAATCCTGAGCACTATGAAGTGTAGTTGAAGTATTTCACGGGGTGGCACGATGTCGACTTACCACCGTGTAATGACAATGACATTACCACAAACCATCGTAGGGCACGTGAACTTAATGTAGAACCATTGTGAGTGAGTCCAACATCAACTTTGTAATGATCGAATGCCTAAGACATTATAAAAATGAGTATAGGGAATAGTACCTTCATCCTGGGCCGTTTCTCAGCATTGAGCTTGCGAACTTCATAACGGATCTTCTTGGAGAAGAGTCGGCTTTGCCTCTTCTCTTTGTATCTCTGAACACTTGCCTCTCTCTGCCCCAACTTCCAACCGTTTTCTTCCTTCACATTCGTCTTGTTACCCCCACAATCTTCAGTAACATTCCATGTGTTCCCAACCACACCATTCCCCCAACCATCCCATGCAACCTGTTCAAAAACCAACTCATCAATTTAATTACTAGAACAATTTCTCTGGCCCATGTATCAATTCGTGGCCACCATCTACCTTTCTGAGGTTTAATATCTATTCACTAATGATGATTGATAAAAAAATGGCATCAACAGTACTAAATCAGGCAAAAAAAAAAGAAAGAAAGATCAGACAAAAATAAATAAATTGAAATTTTACAAAGACAAAATATAATTATTAAGGAGAGAAAATTACATGGGGGAGGAACGCATTATGAAGGAGGAAACCATTGAGGAAGTCAGGGACAATGTGTGGACCTCCATCCCCCGCGACGTATAGCGAGCCTTTATCAGACCAAGCATTCAATATCCCCTGGTGATCCAGCTTCAAGGACAACAATCCAAAGGACGTTGTCGTCGCCGTCGTCGTTGTCCCCATCATACAATAACTCGTCACCTCCTCCATCGTCTCCTTCTTCTCCTCCACCACCTCCGAATAGCACACCCACCGTTCCTCGCTCCCCTCCTCGCTCTCCCTCCGCCGCATCGCCTTCCTCACTAGCCAATTCCCGGCGTCCTCCTCCGGACACGTACGCGCCGACAGCGACCCCTCTGTAGTCGCCGAGGACGGCGACATCGAATCCTCCTCTAGCAGCCCCGTCAGCGTTGCCCCGCCCTCCGCGCTGAAGAGCAGAGCCACGTTCTGCTCCTCCTGCATGTCATGGTGCTCCGGATGCAGAGGGAAGAGGTTGAGCTGCGGCTGCTGTAGGGCCTTGGGTTTGGGCTTGGGCTGGGACCCCATGTTCTTGGGCTCGGATAGCTGAAGACGCAAGCTGACGAACTTTGGCCTCCGCGTCTTGGTCCGGTTCCCGCGCCGGTGCGGCTTAAGCGAGGAAGAAGACGAAGAGGAGGAGGAAGAAGAGTGATACCGTCTCGTCGGTTTCCGAGTCCTCTTCATAATAGAGGTTGGTTGAATGTTTGGAGAAGAAGGACTGTTCTTGTTGCACATCACTGAATGAATGCGCACACACCAAAACACAAACACTCACTGACGCTCTCTCTTTCTCCGTTGGAGTTTCGGTTTCTCACTCTTGGGAAGGCAAGAAAAAGCGAGCCAAAAGGTAAGGACTTTTTCCAGAGGTGGGACCGGGACGAATGAAGGGATGATGTGACGTGTTTCCCATTGACACGTGGGCACTTATTATTGGCCCCCGCAGTGGATTCTATTGTTATCTGGATTTCGTTTTTGGAAGAGATGAGGAGATAGATTGGGTTTGGAGCGAATTGGTGCAATTGTTAAAAAGTAAAAAGCTTTTCCATCCTTATTGGCACTCTAGATTACTCCCTCCCAACACTCTTGATCAATTCCAATTTTTTCTATTTTAACAATCAAAAGAAGCTCTTAGAAGAGTCTCGATGAACACGTCTACTAAGATAATACCACACACACACACATACACATGAAACTAAGATACGTAAAAGAAATTAAATAAAAATATTCTTGGATTTAAACATATAAAAAAGTTATAATAAAAAAATATTTACTTAAACTTTAAATAATCTGCTTACAAAAGAGAGTGATTTTAATATTCAAGTATTATTCACATGTCTAAAACATTTACTGTTGAAAGAGTGGTAATGATGATTACGTGATGAAATTAGGCTACGTCAAATTATACTTAAATAGGATGTTTATTAAACTATAGTTGTTGAAAAGTTTGGGTTAACATTTACAACATTTAAATTATTGTTTAATGCGGAGATGTTATAATCTCCTGCTGTTTGAACTGTTATCGCTGCCATTATTATAGATATTAAGTTGTTATTGGTGGAGGTGGAGCAGGGGTAAGAGAGAAGTCATGTGATATGAATAATGAAGCATTTGATAAATGAATTTGTTTGCATGCAATTAGGGAGAAAGTGATAAAGAGTTTACAGAGCGAGTGAGGAGGATTTACACGAGAAAGTGCAGGGAGGGTCCCACCATCACACCCTTTCCTCCTTTACCTTTTGGTTTGCCGTGGGTACCCCGCAGCCACCCGTGTACAAAACAACACTTGATATGTGTCACAACACCATTCACAAGTATCTTCCATTGACTTCTCTTATTATTTAATAAACTACACAGTTTTATCATACGTAAATTTACATGCATAGATATTTTTAATTATTTTATTATTATTCAGATCAAATAGGGATTTATAAGCAATAAAAGAAGACCACACCAAATTTATGGCAGAGAAAAGCAAAATAAAAGACATACACTTTCCTAAACCTAGGCAAATAATATTTATCATTAAGCAATTATGGTAAGTAAAAAGTTGAACCTCAATTTTTCTTTTTTAGGTTGACACGAACCTTATTAAGGACAATTAGAATTTTTTGTATGGAAAAAAGCAACACAAATATGTTTTGAGAGTTGTAGACGCATAGTCTTGTGATTTTTTTTTCTTCTTCAAGTCGGAATAAGTTTGATGGAAACATTAAGTTTGATGGGAAGCATAGTCCACTTGGTAATAGTTTAGAGCGATGATCAAGAAGACATATTTTGGCAATATAAGAACACTTAACTAGTGTGTGGTGTGTCATAAAAAGTTAAAGTTATAAGGTTTTGAGGGCTTGGTGATGCAAAATAGTGTTGGGATTGCATATATTTTTTGGATGAAATTTGCCGTTTTGAAGGTGGCGTTTTGCTACTTTGATTTTTTTTTTTTTTGTAATGCTATATATATAATCGGTGTAAGATTTTAGGAATATGGGGTCTTATTTCTGTATTAGATTAATTTTATTTGATTATTAAGCATATGGGTGTTTGGTGATGCGGAGGTGGTATTAGTATTTTGGGCCTGATGATTTGTTTGGTTTCGTGGGAAGACTTTGGTGGGGTGGGTTTTTATCTTATTAGTTTTTTTAGGGTGTTTTTTCCCGTACTATATTTTTTTTCATACACTCCTATAAAAGGTGGAATTCCAAAACTACCTCTCATCAAAATTATAATAAAAAAACACTCCTATAAAAGGTATTTTCCAAAACACTCTATCTATCTTAAGGTATAAAAATGTATTACGAACGAGTGTTTCGAAAAGCAATTTGGATTCAGAAATGTTTTTCGAAATACTCCACCATCTAATCTTTCCGAAAATGTTTTTTTATCCAAAAGTCATTTCTCCTCCTTCGAAAACGAGAACATAGTTATCCCGTTAAAGTTCCTTTCCTCACCATCTTTGTCACATAACTATTGTTTTTGGCTATAGACCTTTTGACGGGAGACATTGTCGTCATGGTAAAAGGAGCTAGACTTTTCAAATTAGTCCATTTTATAAGATTTAACCTTAATCTAGGTTGGGATCAAAAAATAATCCACAAAGTTAAAAAAAAAAATTATTAAAAAAATCCACAAGATTAAATATCCATAAAGTTTTATGGATCAGAGTCGTCCATTGACTTTTCATTTTACCATCAGAAAAATATAATAATAAACTAAAAATTTGGAAATAATTAAATATAAGTCCAAGAACATAAAATTATAATAAATTGTTGATCCATATCATAAATATAAAATAAAATACATTATTCATAGTATACTAAATAAAATAAATTTATTCCAATTTTTTCTTTTAGTCCAATTATTGAGAAAAATGATTCACATTCAAATTGTCAATATCCTCATGCTATCAAATGGAAGAAACATCTTTGCAACTTTGATAGATTTGACAAGAGATCGTGCAACACATATAACAGCTCCTCTAGCAATATGACTCCAAATAGATCTAAAACTATTACCTACTAGATCAACAGAATTAAGAGAAAGAGAGAATTGTGCAACATGTTTCTCAATGATGTTAGCACTTTCTTGAAGACCTCTTGTAAGACCACTATAAGCAAGAGATTTTCTCAGCACAAGTCATGATGTCTATGGGCTCACCAGGAATAAAAGCAGGTGCTTGGCTGCAACAACTACCTCTTCACTACATAGTAAAAGTATTCTAAATAATCAATAGAAACCCATACAAGA
Organism: Vigna umbellata; assembly: GCF_029865625.1. NCBI lineage: Eukaryota > Viridiplantae > Streptophyta > Magnoliopsida > Fabales > Fabaceae > Vigna > Vigna umbellata. Next base: position 11,170,345 of record NC_142169.1, on the reverse strand, counting down.
ATCTTAAACTCACTAAGGAAAAACTATGATTTCAGAATTAAAAGTTTCCCTTCATTTGCAAAATTGATGGATAGTGACTGAGTTCATTATTTCTGGAAACTCTTTCACGAAACTTTCCAAATCTCAAATTTATGTTAATTATTCTTTATATTGCGAGAGTGAACTTTGACTATTTAACCTCTTGTATATGGAATAGATTTCTTATAGGAAAAAGAAATGTATCTCAATATTGCCTTGTTGATTGTTACTGTTCTTTATGTTTCAATTATGTTACGGGTGGATCAACATGAAAAGTTAAATTGTGCCACAATGTTAGATTCTCCTGTGTAGTACATACAACTTATCCATGAAGAAATTTTGAAAACTTGAGGAGGCTTTTGACAGGAATGTGTATATTGTAATTTTTCTTGACAATGTATCCAAGAAACATTTGCTTCTAACTTTAGCCCATATTTTTTACTTTGTTAATTTATATATTTTTCACCCTTGTAATTATTACATTATATCTATATAGAAATATGTTTGAAGTACTCAACTTTAACTCCAATAAATGAATGTTATTTTTGTTTTCAATACTTAAAATGTTAGTTTTTTTTAATGAATGGTTTGGTGTTGAATGAATGGTATTCTAGTGGTTAATTATGTGTTATATAATGAAGTCAATGTCCAACACTATAATGGATTAAACAAGCATCATATTTTAATCAAAACTGATAGATGATTACATACGAATTTATCCGTAAGTAATTACATACAGATTTATCTGTAGATAATTACATACAGATTTATCTGTAAATAATTACATGTAAATTTATTCATATATAATTATCTATAAATTTATCCATATGTAATTACATACGTATATTGCCGTATATAATTACATACAGATTTATATACGAATTTTTTCGTATGTAATTACATACAGATTTTTCTATATGTAATTACATACAGAAAAAGGCATATGTAATTTTACCTACAACTATTTTAGATACGAATTTTTATCCATATGTAATCTGTAGGTAACAATGCATTATATGTGAATTTTAGAGTTTACATACGAATTTTGTCTGTAGGTAATAATGTTTTTTCTTGTAGTGGGTTATACTAATGGCGTAAGTTATACTGTACCCAATGGTATTCAGTTGAACTCTCAAGAAGCAAAAAGGTGTCGAGACAAAGTTTTTGACCAAACTCTCTAAAAGCCTTAAACAAAGATAAAAAACTTATAAAAGAAGAAACATGCTAAACGCTCAAGCCCTAGAAAGCAATATTCCAAAAAACATTTATAACATATTAGACGATACCATGAGCTAAATTCTTTACTTCGTCCAACAATGAAGTTCTTACTCAACAAATGATATCTTAAGGAAAAACTTAAATGATAAACAATACCTCAACGATAGAAAATATAAAATGCACTTTGTTGTTTTGAACAAACATTAAATGTCATAAAATGCTTAACGTTCAAAAACAACAAAAAGTGATAAGAGATAAGACATATTTTTTGCATGCACAATCTACTCTATTTTATACAGATAACCTACTACATGCATTCACTGCTTTATTTGAAATATATCATAAGTGGATGTTTGAGACAAAGAAGACATGCACGAAATATTCTCTTCATAAGAAGAAGTGTATGAAAGAAAGTACAACCTACTTCAAGCAAAATATTGAAAAAGCATGTCTACTCTGATAAGTTGACTTTAACCAACGACTTCTTCACACGTAAGACAAAGAAGACACAAGAATCAAGACCAAGAGCTCAGTCTAACGGATACCTTTTGAAAAAGCCTTTAAAAGGAAGATCATTCAAAGAAAGAATCAAGAGGATAACTTACAATGTAATTGTCAATCCTATGAAAGGCGTTTAGAAGAGAAGCACTGAGAAGCTCAAGAAAAAAGAGAATATCTAAGAAGAGATAAAGAGAAAAGTCAAGCAATACTCAACTGTAATCTTGTTGAAGATTATAGTGGAACCTTTAGTTGATAGTGGAGATTGGACGTAACTTAGTTTGAACGAATCATTATAAAAAATATTTGTGCATTTATTGTTTAATTCTGTTTAAATGCTTCTCTTATTAAACTTATAGTTGTATTTTAGTTTTAAATACAATATTTATTCATACTAAACAATTGTTCATTAAAAAGAAAGCTCTTAAAAAACTATAGTGAATATCCTACATAGTATGAAGAAAAGAATTTGTTGATTAACATCATTTACAAAGTCGAACGTTTAACAACTACCTAAAAAAATTTGTACTCGACGAAAGTGCTATATAAAGAGGGTTGCGAAAAGTTTTCCAAAGACACTATTAAACCACCCGTCCCCCACCACCCCCTTTCTCCCATCCTTTCTAGTGTTTTTCAGGTACTTTAAAAAAATACCTCAAACGTAGGGTCACTGACCTTAACGATGACAGTCGATGAGCTTAGGATCGAAACATTAAGACCCATTGTGGAGTAGATAATGTAAGATTCGGGAAAATAAGGGTTTTAAAAATAAAGTAGTTTTGAGACTTTAAGTTTTTGTTTGGAAATTAGTGTTCCTGAGTGTATATTTTTGTTAGAACATAATTGTTATGTTATTTCTTTATTTTTTAATATTTTTGCCTAAGGGCAAAAGGGTCTTTTATTCTTATGGGTTCGGCTACCGAAAAGCAAATGCATTTTGGTGATATGAGTAGCCAAATCAATCCCTTTAAGTTATCCTTCAACTGTATAGTCCCATACCTATACAGTCTCTAGATCCCTCTCATTCCGGTGTATGTTCGATTCATCCATGTGTCTCTTCCACTGGAAGCCTGCCAGGAGCCGCTCATTGTTTGTGCCCCTTGCACTTCGTGCCTCTTGCACCGGCGACCACTCCCCGCCCTCGTTAGTGCCTGGGTGTCACATTTAGAAACCCTATAAACTCTAAATCAAAGGGTGAAAATAGAGGAAGAGAGGAGATTCACGTTTTGGGAAAAGAAAAGAGAGAGCGATGAAAAACTCTTAGTATAAAGGAAGATTGATGATGTTTTAGGGTTGTAGATAAAGCCTTATGATTGGCCAAGGTATGGGGAAACTTACTTTTGTTTGTTTATTGTTTTATGTTACATGTGTTCTTGGTTATTTTGATTAATAATCCTTGTTTGATATATGTTTATATGATTATGGTTGTACGTTGTTATTATTGGGCAAGGGTTTGTGTATGCATGGGCATAGGGTTTACATAATATTTGTGTTGGGTTTTTCCTATGAATGTATTGTGTATGTTTTGTTGGGTTATCCCAATAGAGGGTTTAATGCTAAGAGAGAACAAAGTTATGATGCTTAGGGATTTCGATGCAAATATATGTTGTAAGTGTTGGGTTATTGGGTTCCCTTCCAATATGGAGAATAGGTCAAATAATGTGGACCATTATGTCTCACTTTGTTTTAGTGGAGATGGGTGAGATTAGTAGGGCGTGTTAGAGTCATTTGAAGATAGGGAAAAGCCAAGTGAGAGAGAAAGGAAGAGAAGAAGTCATTTTCGCATAATATAAAACCTACACTGGTGTTTTCGTCGTTGTGAAGTCGTTCCTTGTTAAATCGGGTTGATTTTTGGACAATGGGTTCCAGAAGTATGATTCTTCATTCTTACGGTTTGGATCGTCAATCGAGAGTCTAGTTTGGGAGAAAACAATCGTGCATCAGCATCTTTGTTTAGAAGAATTTTATGAAATCTGCACTGGTATTTTCGTCATTGTGGAGTCGTTCCCCATTGGTCGGGATGATTTTTGGAAAGTGGATTCCAGATGTATGGTTCTTCATTCTTACCATTCGGATCGTCAATCGGGGGTGTAGTTTGAGAGAAAACAACCTTGTATCAGCAACTCTGTTTTAGAGGATTTTCATCTTCATGATTCTCATTTGTAAGCATTATGCTTAGATAATTTGGCTAATAAAAAATCTATTTAGTGTTTTTATCAGAGACTATTTGCACCCTATTATAACATGTCAATGATTGGATCTGGATGATTCAAGTGATGTATTATATGTGTTTGAGTATGTTTACATGGATATGTGATGGTTGAATGCATGTATGATGTGTTAACTATGTTTCCACGTGATCTAGGGTTGATGTATTTATGTTTGAATTCTTGAATCATGTCTAGGATGTGTTTCGATTCGGCAATAATCGATTATAATTAGTTATAATCGATTATATGTGCGTTGGTTTTGAGTGTGATTTTAGGAATAATTGATTATTTGGGATGATAATTGATTATCCCTTCCTGCATCATGTTTCTGGGTAAATTTCACTAAGATAATCAATTATCTTAAGTGATAATCGATTATCACAATGCATTTTGGTGAAAAATGGTGAGTTTGATGAAGAGTGGACGTGAACCAAGCCAGAGTAGTTGTGGAACATGATGATAATCAGAGTTTAAGGTTAGTGGTTATGGTTAGGGTCAGTTTGACTTGTGGTTGAGAGTGGAGCATGAGTGAGTGTTGGGATGTACCTGAGTATGTAATAGATGAGCATGAGAGTGGAGAATAAGTCTACTTGTTGTACCTCATAAATCTTGGTTATAACTACAGGATAAATGCTTCCTTTTGTCTTGTGTGCAATGGAAAGAGATGATCGGTAGGGGAGGCTACAAATGTTTATTAGGGGAGGCTACAGTCTGTGAGGTATGATACATGAGTGAGATAAACTCTTTCCACTATGATATCATGGTATGGTGATGCTCATGGTGTTGTTCATGACTAGGATAATCATGATGGATGGTGTATTTATGATGATGATCATGGTACTTGAGATGCTTCAAGTTATGTTATGTTGATAGTGATGTTACTATAATGGTTATAGTAAGTAGTTAACATGGGTGCTAATGAGTGGATAAACCAAGGGTCTATGTGTGAGATGGTAGTGATGACATCAATGGTTAGAGATCAAAGATCGATGATCGAAGTTCAAGGATTGGGGATTGAGGTAACAAATAATTCAGTATGATTGAATTGTTTATGTTAGAGGATTATGAATTCCTATTATTATTACTACTATGTATGGGGTGTTGGATTATGGTTGGTATAATCAGTGTGTATGTATCTTGTCGTTCTGATTGTTTTATCGATAGCTTTACCCCATACATGCTTGTGTTTGTATGTTTGCGAATGAAATTATCGGCGATAATTGTGTAATGTGTTATACGTGAGCAGATAATGTTACAGATGTTTCAGAAGCGTGATTGACTCGAGAAAGGATGGGGAATAACCTTGGGATTCATTTAGAGCTATTTTGTTTTACAAGTTAAGACAATATAATTGATGTATTTCATGCGTTTAAATATTTTTTTTTCTCGTTCTACTTTTGAGACACCGTTTAACTGACAAAATCTTGCTGGAACACAAATTCAAAAATGGACAAATACCTCGGATGAGGAGTGATTACCCTTATATCACTAGACGGATTTGGAATTAATATATGTGTGTGCGTGCGCGTGTGTGCGTGTGCGTGCGTGTGTGTGTGTGTGTCCACACGTGTGTGTGCGCTTGTGTGTGTGCGTATGTGTGTGTGCATGTGTGTGGGTGTGTGGGCGTGTTTGTGTGTGAGTGTCTGTGGGTGTGCATGCGAGCGCGCGCGTGTGTGGGTGTGTGCGTGTGTGTTTGTGTGTGTGTGTGCGTGTGTGTGTTTGTAAGTGCGCGTGCGTGTGTGCACGCGTGAGTGTGTGTGCATGTGCTCGTTCATGTGTGTGTGTGTGGGCGTGTGTGGTCAAGTGTTTGTGTGCGCGTGTATGTGTGTACGCGTGTGCATGTGCGCTTTTGTGTGGTTGGATGCGTGTGTGTGAAGGTTTGTGTGTGTGTGTACGTGCGCGTGTGTCTGTATTTCTGGGTGTGTGCGTGTGTGTGTGTGACCGTGTCTATCTGTGCGCTTGTGTGTGTGTGTGCACGTGTGTGTGGATGTGTGTATGTGTGGGTGCGCGTGTGCGTGTGTGTATTTGTGCCCGTGTGTGTGGGTGTTCCTTGTGTGTGTGTGTGTATGAGTGTATGTGCACGCGCGCGTGTGCATGTGTGTATTTGTGTGCGTGTGTATGTATGCATCTGTTTGTGTGCACGCATGCGGGTGTTTTCCCGTGTGTATGTGTTTGAGCATGTGTTTGAGCATGTGTGTGTGCGCGCGCATGCGGGTGTGTGCCTGTGTGTACGTGTTCGAGTGTGTGTATGTGTGTGTTCGTATGTGTGTGTCTACGTGTGTGTATGTATGTTGGTGTGTGTGTGTGTGTGTGTGTGTGTGTTTGAGCGTGTGTAAGTGTTTGGATGTGCACCCGCATGTGTGTGTGTGAGTGTGTGTGTGTGTGTGCGCGCACATGTGTGTTTGAGCATTTGTTTGTGAGCGTGTGTATGTGAGCGTGTGTGTGTGTGCGTGTGTGTTTGTGCGCGTATGTGTGTGTGTGCTCGCATGCCTGTGTGTGTTTGTTTGTATGCGTTTGTGTGTGTGTGTGTATGTGTGTGTGTGTGTTTGCGTGTATGTGTTTGTGTGGGGGCATGTGTATGTGTGTGGGGGCGTGTGTGTGTGTGTGTGTGTATGTGTGTATGTGTAAATGTGCTTGCGTGTGCGTGTGTGTGTCCGCATGGATATGTGTGCTTGTGTGTGTGTGAGTATGTGTGTGTGCGCGCGTTTGTATGTGTGCGCCCGTGTTTGTGCGTATGTGTGTGCGGGTGTGTGTGTGTGCGTGTGTATGTGTGTATGTGCGCGCACGTGTGCTGTGTGTGTGTGATTGCAGTGTGTGTGTGTGTGTGCGTGTGTGTGTGTATGTGCACCTGCGTTTGTGGGTGCGCGTGTGTGTGTGTGTGTCTGTGGGTGGGTTTGGGTGTGGGTGTACAAGTGTGTGTATGTGTGTGCGTGTGTGTGTTTGTGTGTGTGCGTGTGTGTGTGGGCGTGTGCGCGCATGTGTATGCGTGTGAGTATGTATGTGTTGTTGTTTGTGTGTGCGTGTAAGTGTGTGTGCGCGTGTGGGCGTTTGTTTGTGCGCGTTTGTGTATTTGTGCGGGTATGTGTGTTTGGGCATGTGTGTGCGTGCGTGTGTGTGTGTTTGTCCGCGCTTGTGTGTGTGTGTGTGGGTGGGTGTGTGTGTGTGGGTGTGTGGGTGTATGTGTATGAGTGCTCTCTTGTGCGTGTGTGTGTGTACGCGTGGGTGTGTGCGTGTGTGTGTACGTATGTGTGTCTACGTGTTTATGTGTGTGCGGGTGTGTGTTTGAGCGTGTGCATGTGTGCATGCATGTGTGTATGGGCGCACGCGTGTGTCTGTGTCCGCGCATGTGTGTGTGTGTGCGTGTGTGTGTGTATGTGTGTGTGTTCCTGTGTATGGGGGTGTGTGTATGTGGGTGTGGGTGTGGGTGTACGAGTGTGTGTGTGTGTGTGTGTGCATCTGTGTGGGTGTGCGCGTGTGTTTGCATTTTTGTGCGTGTGCATGTGCGTGTGTGTATGTGTGTGTGCATGTGTGTGTGTGCGCGAGTGTATGTGTGTGTGTGTGTGTGTGCGCGCTTGTATGTGTGTGCGTGTTTGTGTGTCTGTATGTGTGTGCGTGTGTGCGACCGCACGTGTGTGTGTGTGTGTGTGTGCGTGCTTGTGCATGTGTGTGTGTCTATGCAAGCGTGTGTGGGTGTGTATTGGTTCGTGTGTATGTGCGCGTGTGTGGGTGTGCGTGCGTTTGTATGCGCATGTGTGTGTGCGTGTATGTTCGCACGCTTGTGTGTGTGTGTTTGTGCGTGGGCGCGTGTGAGTATATATGTGTGGGCGTGTGTGTGAGCATGTCTTTATGTGTGCGTTTGTGTGTGTATGTGTGCATGTGTCTGTGTATGTGTGGGTTTGTGTGTGTGTGTGTTTGTGTGTGTGTCTGCAAGTGTGTAAGTGTGCGTGTATGTGTGTGTGCGTGTGTGTGTGGGTGCGTGTATGAGTATGTGCGCTTCTGTGTGTGCATGTGTGTGTGCCTGTGTGTGGGTGAGCATGTATGTGTGGGCGTTTGTGTGGGCGTTTGTGTGGGAGTGTATGTGGGAGTGTGTGAGCGCGTGTGTGTATGCGTCCGCGCGTGTCTGTGTGCCCATGTGTGTATGCGTGCGAATGTTCGAATGTGTGCGTTTGTGTGTGTGGGCGTGTGTGTATGTGCGTGTGTGTATGTGTGTGTGTCTCTGTGCGCGTATGTTTGTGTGCGCGCGCGTGTCTGTGTACATTTGTGTGTGTGCGTTTGTGTGTGTGTTGTCTGTGTTTGGGCGTGTGGGGGGCGAGGGGGTGGGGGGGCATGTGTGTGGGTGTGTGTATCTGTGCTCGCTTGTGCATGTGTGTGTGCGGGTGGGTGTGTGCGCATGTGTGTGCTCGCATTTATGTGGGTGCGCGTGCGGTTGCTTATGTGTGTGTCTGCGCATGTATGTGTGTCTGTATAGGTGTTTTTGTGGGTGCGCGTCTGTGTGTTTTTGTGCGCATGTGTGCGTGCGTGCGTGCGTGTGTGGGTGTGTGTGTGTGTGTGTACGAGTGTGTGTGTGTGCGTGTGAGACGATGTGCGCGTGTGTGTATATGTGCGCGCGCGTGTGTGTGTGCATATGTGTGCGCGCGTGTCTGTCTGAGCATTTGTTTATGCGTGTTTCTGTGTGTGCACGTGTGTATATGGGCGTGTGTCTGTGCGCGTATGTGTGTGTGCTCGCGTGTCTGTGTGCGTTTGCTTATATGCGTTTGGTCGTGTGTGCGTATGTGTGTCTGTGTGGGGACGTATGTGAATGAGGGGGGGGGGGCGTGTGTGTGGGTGTGTGTATGTGTAAATGTGCTCCCGTGTGCGTGTGTGTCCGCATGGGTATGTGTGCGTGTGTGTGTTTGTGGGGGGGCGTGTGTGTGGGGGCATGTGTATGAGTGTGTGTATGTGTATGTGTGCTCGCGTGTGCGTGTGTGCGTGCGCGTCAGTGTGTGTGTGCGTGTGCACGTGTGTGTGTATATGTGTGCGTGCGCATGAGTGTGAGCATGTTTTTGTGTGTGCGTTTGTGTGTGTCTGTGTTCGTGTATGTCTATGAATGTGTGTGTGTGTGTGTTTATGCATGTGTGTGTGTATGCATGTGTGTAAGTGTGTGTGTGTGTGTCTGCGTGTGTGTGTGCACGTGCGTATGTGTGTGCACGTGTGTGGGTGTGCATGCGTTTGTGTGCGCGTGTGTGTGTGCGTGTGTATGTGTATGTGCGCGCGCATGTGTGTGTGCGCTTGTGTGTGTGTGCTTGTGTGCGTGTGAGTATGGGCGTTTGTGTGTGAGTGTATGTTGGTGTGTGTGCGCGTGTGTGTGTGAGTGTGTGCTTGTGTGAGTATGAGTATGTATGTGTGGGCATTTGTGTGTGAGTGTATGTTGGTGTGTGTGTGCGTGTGTGTGTGTGTGTGTGCCCATGTGTGTGTGTGCGCTTGAGCGTGCATGTGCGTATGTGCGCATTTGTGTGTTTTTTCGTGTGTGTGTGGCGTGTGTGTGTGTGAGTGTATATATGTGTGCGCACGTGTCTGTGTACGTTTGTGTGTATGCGTTTGTGTGTGTGTGTGTGTGTGTGTGTGGGGCGGCGGGGGGGGGGGGGGGGGGGGGGGGGGGGGGGTTGGGGGGTCATGTGTGTGGGTGTGTGTATGAGTATGTGTGCTCGCGTGTGCGTGTGTGTATGAGCGCGGGTCTGTGTTAACGTGTGTGCGCGCGATTGTCTGTGTGCGCGTGCGTGTGCGTATGTGTGTGTCTGCGCGTGTATGTGTGTGCTGGTCCGTGTGTGCGCGCATGTGTGTACATGTGTTTGTGGGTGCGCGTCTGTGTGTGTCCGTGCGTGTGTGTGTGTGTGTGAGTGTGTGTACGCTCGCGTGTGTGTGTGAGTGTGTGCGTGTGTATGCGCGCGTGTGTGTGGGTGTGTGTGTTCGAGTGCGTGTGTGTGTGTGCGTGCGTGTGTGAGGGTGTGTATGTGTTTGTGTATGTGTGCGTGTGTGTGTGTTTGAGCGTTTGTTTGTGCGCGTTTATGTGCGTGTGAGTGTGTGTGTGGGCGTGTGTTTGTGCATGTTTGTTTCTGTGCGCGTATGTGTGTGCTCATGTGTCTGTGTGCGTTTGCTTATATGTGTTTGGTCGTGTGTGTCTGTGTGTCTGTGCGGCGACGTGTGTGTATGGGGGGGGGGGCGTGTGTGTGGGTGTGTGTGTGTGTAAATGTGCTCCAGTGTGCGTGTGTGTGTCCGCATGGGTATGTGTGCGTGTATGTGCGCGCGCGCATATTTGTGTGCATGCGTTTGTATGTGTGCACGTGTGTGTGTGTGTGTGTGTGTTTGAGCCTGTGTGTGCGTGTGTCTAGGAGTATGTGCGTGTGTGTGTGTGTGTTGTTGGGTACGCATGTCTCTGTATCTGCACATGTGTTTGTGCGCGTGTGTGTACGTGTGAGTGTGTGTGTGTGTGTGCGTGTGTGTGTCTGTGTGTGGATGTGGGTGTGGGTGTACGAGTGTGTGTGCGTGTGAGTGTGTGTGTGCGTGTGTATGTGTATCTGCGCGCGCATGTGTGTGTGCGCTTGTGTGTGTATGCTTGTCTGCGTGTGAGTATGGGCGTTTGTGTGTGAGTGTATGTTGGTGTGTGTGCGCGTTTCTGTGAGTGTGTGCTTGTGTGCGTATGAGTATGTATGTGTGGGCGTTTGTGTGTGAGTGTATGTTGGTGTGTGCGTGTGTGTGTGTGCCCATGTGTGTGTGTGCGCTTGTGTGTGCATGTGCGTATGTGCAACATTTGTGTGTTTTTGCGTGTGTGTGGGCGTGTGTTTACGTGTGTGTGTGTGTTTGTGAGCGTATGTATGTGTGCGCGCATGTCTGTGTACGTTTGTGTGTGTGTGTGTGTGTGTCTGTGTGGGGGCGTGTGTGTGTGTGTGGGGGGGGGGGGTCATGTGTGTGGGTGTGTGTATGATTATGTGTGCTCGCGTGTGCGTGTGTGTATGCGCGCGGGTCTGTGTTAGCGTGTGCGCGCGCGATTGTTTGTGTGCGCGTGCGTGTGCGTATGTGTGTGTCTGCGTGTGTATGTGTGTGTTGGTGCGTGTGTGCGCGCGTGTGTGTACGTGTGTTTGTGGGTGCGCGTCTGTGTGTGTCCGTGCGTGTGTGTGTACGCGCGCGTGTGTGTGAGTGTGTGCGTGTGTGTGCGCGTGTGGGTGTGTTTGTTTGAGTGCGTGTGTGTGTGTGTGAGGGTGTGTGTGTTTGTGTATGTGTGCGTGCGTGTGTGTTTGAGCGTTTTTTTGTGCGCGTTTGTGTGTGTGCGCGTGTGTATGTGGGCGTGTGTGTGTGTGCATGTTTGTGTCTGTGCGCGTATGTGTTTGTGCTCGTGTGTTTGTGTGCGTTTGCTTATATGCGTTTGGTCGTGTGTGCGTGTGTGTGTCTATATGGGGACGTGTGTGTATGGGGGGGGGCGTGTGTGTGGGTGTGTGTATGTGTAAATGTGCTCTCGTGTGCGTGTGTGTGTCTGCATGGGTATGTGTGCGTGTGTGTGCGCGCGCATATCTGTATGCGTGCGTTTGTATGTGTGCACGTGTGTGTGTGCGTATTTGTGTGTCTGTGCTTGCATGTGTGTGTGTTTGAGCGTGTGTGTGCGTGTGTCTGGGAGTATGTGCGCGCGCGCGCGTGTGTGTGTGTTGTTGGGTACGCATGTGTGTACGTGTGAGTGTGTGCGTGTGCGTGTCTGTGTGTGGATGTGGGTGTACGAGTGTGTGTGTGTGTGTGTGTGCGCTTGTGTGTGTGTGTGTGTGTGCGTGCGTTCGTGTGTGTGGGACTGCGCGCATGTGTGTGCGTGTGAGTATGTAAGTGTGGGTGTTTGTGTGTGAGTGTATGTGGGTGTGTGTGCGCGCGTGTGTTTGTGCGCGTATGTGTGTTTGCGCATGTGTGTGTGTGTGTGCGTGTGAGTGTGTGTGCGCGTGTGCCTGTGTGCGCGTTTGTTTGTGCGATTTGTGTGTGTGCGCGTGTGTGTACGTTTGTGTGTATGCATTTGTGTGTGTGTCTGTGTGCGTGTGTGTACGTTTGTGTGTATGCATTTGTGTGTGTGTCTGTGTGCGTGTGTGTGTTTGTGTGGGGGTGTGTGGGGGGGCATGTCTATGGGTGTGTGTATGTGCGCTCGCGTGTGCGTGTGTGTGTGCGCGTGAGTGTGTGTGCATGTGTATGTGTGTGTGCGTGCCCGTTTTTGTGTGTGCGCGTGTGTGTACGTATATGTGTGTTTGCGCGTGTATGTGTGCGCGTGTGTGTGTGTACACGTGTGTTTGTGGGTGCGCGTGTTTGTGTGTCCGCACTTGTGTGTGTGTGTGTACTCGTGTGTGTGTGTGTGTGTGTGGGTGTGCGTGTGTGTGTGGGCGTGTGTGTGTGTGTGTGCGCACGTGTGCGTGTGCGTATGTGTGTGTGCGTGTCTATATGTGTGTATGTGTGTGTGTGCGCGCTTGTGTTTGTGTGTGTGTGCGTGTGTACGTGTGTGGGTGTGTTTTTGTGTGTGTGCGTGTGTGTGTGTGTTCGCGTGTGAGCGTGAGTGCGCGCGCGTATTTTTGTGCCTGTTTGTGTGCGCGCTCGTGTGTGTGTGTGCGTGTTTGTGTGCACGCGTGCGTGGGTGTATATATGTGCGCGCGCGGGTGTATTGTGTGTGCGCGTGTGTGTTTAAGAAATAAATGTATTTTAAAGTATGATTTTAGAAATTAACAATTAAAATTATGATTCAATCATTCAGGTAGTTTATATTTTTGGTGATTTTTCACAAGTAGGTCTCATTCTTTCTTATCTTAATTGGGTTTCTATTTTTGAAAATATTTATGCAATTAGGTCTTTGTCTTTAGTTTTGTACTAACATTGTTAAAGAAAATATCATATGTCAACTCGAGGTTTTTTTGAATTTTTAAATTATTTTTATTTTTATTTTAATCATTTAATTTTTATGACAATACTAAATTTCATATATCAACAATAAACTAATGTAAACAATCAAATAATACTTATAGAATAATATTTAAATTTTCTAATTAAAATAACACTTAATAAAGTTAAACTATGGTGATGACCATTTTATCATAAAACACAATAGCCATTTTGTTAGTTATTTCTTTACACATTTCACATTAACAAAACTTTTTGAATTTTTTATTTCAAAAAAAAGTGAAATTTTTCGTCATTAATTTGTTTTTTTTTTTAACTCTTATAAGTATATTTAAAAAACATAATTAACATTTATATAATTAACTAAATATAAATATAAATAAACTTAATTTTGTTAAAAATATTTAATAAAATTATCAGTTTTAATAAAAATATTTGTATATAATTATATACAATTTAAATTTTGTTTGAATTTGGAAATGGACAAAATTGTTTAATTTGTTTTAAAAAATAAGACTAAATTGAGACAAAATAAAAGTATTATGACGAAATTGAAACAAAATAAAAATATAGGGACTAAATTGAGGCAAATGCAATGACAAGTGACATTGTTAGTGTCATATCATACTATCATTATCACGTGGCACAATGTCAGCTTGAAACGTGACAAATTTTTTATTTTTAAAATGAAAATTAAAGAAATGAAAAAATAATTAAAAAAATCACGAGGTGACACGTTGCACCTCTTTAACAATGTTAGTGAACTAACGGCAATTACCTAATTGTTCCAATTTTTCAAAAATAGAGACCCAATTAAGACACAAAACAAGTGAGGGACTTATTTGAGAAAAATCACCGAAAATATAAACTATTTGAACAATTAAACTTAAAAATAAATAAAAAAACATACAATTTAAAATAAAAATAAAAAATGTTATTTTAAATTGTTTTAAATAATTGAAAATAACATTTTTTAAATTTTGTTATTAAAATAATTTTTTTTGTTTGAAATTACATTGACTGTTTTTATTTGTTTAATTTAATTTTAGTTGATTTTTTAAAATATTTCAATTGTATTTGGTTGTGATTTTTTATTTGAAATTTTGTTAATTGTTTTTTTTATGTTTTGTTTGTTTTACTTTGATTTTTTAAAATTTATTATTTGTTATTTTAATTTTTTTTATTTTAAATTTAATACATTTTTTCTTAAATGAATTATGAAATAGCTTTAAGGAAGAATATGTGGAAATACATTTATTCTTTAAATGTATTTTTAAATACATTTCTTCCTTAATGAACTTTCGAAAATTGGTTAAGAGTTTGTCGACTTTCAAAAGTTGGTTAAGAAAAAAAAATATTTTAAACCTTAATTGGCTTATCATTCAACTCTTCACAGATTTTCGAAAACTGGTTTAGGAATAAAATGAGTGCAACATGTTGTTGGGTCTATCGAGGAGGAGGTTTCATGTGGGTTACACAAACATCAGTAACAACTTAGCTAACTATATAAGGTATTGACACCACTCTTTTATCCAAAACCTTAAGACAATGAGTTATTGGGTCTTTCATCTTTATATATTGTTCTATTTTCTCATTTTTATCTAATGTGAAACTTAGACTCACACTTGATACCAAGAGAGAAAAAAAAGTTAAAAAAATAATTAAAATTAAAAGTTATATTTATAATTTTGGAGGTATAGGAAAAAGGAAAAGAGATTGAGGAAGAATCACCCTAAAATCAATCATTCCTTAAAAAAAAAGATTTCAAATATCAATAGATTTTTTGGTTCTCTAGATAGAAACAGGATCACTAAACGGAACAAATAAAATGATTCCGTAAGCGAACAAGATCCAAAATTCCATTGATTTTGCTTCCCATGAAAAGAGGATCCTTCTCCATGCTGGGGCCTCTTCCATGGCTGACCACAAAGCTTCCTCATTATTATCATCAATATTAATAGTACTAAAAATAAGGCCATAAATAAATATAAGTTCGAATAGTTCTGAATGGTTGTTAGATGAATTTGATTTGTTGGCCATGTAATTTTAATTTAAAAAATTATTTTGGAGATTAACAAACATTCGCGTCTCAAGAGATGCAGATTGCTCTAAGATCTCAAGCCATCATCTGCAAAAATCCTTTCCTCTATTATTATATTGTTTATTCGTAAAATTAACAATATATAATAATCTTAATTATTTCTTACCTAATAATAAAATTAAATCATTATGAGTAATCATTTATATATTATTATGAAAATCATAATATGTTTATTGAATTCATGAATTTTTTATACTATAAAATTTGAATAGCTTAAAATAAAAACATTCTGAATAAATTTAAAAATATCACTATAATGAAAGTAACCCTTTAATCGACAAATTAAACTTTAAAACTCATAATCTGCCATCTTTTCTGGAAAAATTGTCCCAGCCTTAGCAAAGCTTCCCTCTTTAGCTTTATCATTGTTAATTAATCTACTTTTTTCGGCGTGCACGCGTGGGTTCATGAACATACATATAGGACATATACAATCATGATAAGAAAATTGTTAAGTAAGAGAAGAAAACAACACTCCACATCATTCACAAAACTACGCATAATGACTAGGCATTTCATCAACTAAAACATTTTTAATGAAGCCATGACACCAAACAACACATAACATAATTAGGTTCTTACACTCTAACGTAAAAGTGCGAAAAACACGCGTGCCTCACTAGATTAAACTTCATCAAAGTTTACTTCGAGGTTAACACTAATTGATATTAACGAGTTTGGTTAATTAATTAATCACACAGAGATGGTACGACTTGGATTGCTAATGGGTCGGTCTCTTAAGCCAAGCATTTTCTTCTCCTTTATAGCTGGATCCTCCAATAGAAGAACCTTGTCCTTGTCTCTCACCCCAACCATATGTAGATATTCATCGTCTCCTCTCTCTTTACCCTTGAACAGAAGCCTTTGCTCTCGGGGCTCAAAACTTGTGACCAATGACAGGATAATTTTCAATTCTCCTGCAAATTATTTCGGAAAAATATATTTGGTGATAAATAAAAACAAAGTAGAACTAATATTATAAAATAAAAACAAATTTTGAAAGATATTCATTTCAAAATTTAGATTTAGACTAATTTAAATCTAATATGTGAGGAAGACTATCAATACAGGATCATTATACTCTTCTGAACCAGTCACCAAAACAAACCATTAGCTTTGATATCACTTATTAAGGAAGAGATTTATCGAGGAGACACAATATCAATGAGATATGAGTCATATCATATAAGGAATTGACACTACTTTTTACTCAAAACCTTAAGATAATGAGTTAATGAGTCTTTCACCTTTATATAATATTCTACTTTCTCATTTCTATCAATTGTGAGACTTGCACTCACACTTAGATTCCATCATCTTAAACCTAATTTATAGCAAAAACTAGAGCCATTTTGAAAAGAGGTGTGGTAGAATAGACATACCAAAAGTTGACGTGGACTCAATAGAAATTTGGTGTGAGTGTGAGACAGTTGACACCGTAATTGTGATCAATCCTTCCCCTGAACTTAGGTTGCTCTCCCTTTTCTGAACAAGCATGCCGCCAGGCCTAAGTTCCCATTGGATTTGACAAATGCCCCTACAATCATTTTCTGTGGGTGTTGCTTTGTTCCCATTTCTAAGCTTGGAGCCGCTTCGGCTGAACCTCATTGACCTCAACATAATCATCTTGCTTAATTTCTTTCTTCCCTATTGCTGTATTCCTTTGAAGAGGTGAAAGAGTAGTAAGAGGAGCTGAATCGGTTATATAATACTAGAAAGCGTGCATATGGACGAAGAAAACATGAATAAAATATAAGTTGGCTTTGTGTTACTAAAAAGCAAGACTTAATTGAACAGAAAAGCCAATGAGTTTGCAACATGTGTAAGATAATGGAGGCATTGGGTTTTTCTGCTGATTTTGAAAATCACTGTGGCACATGGGTGGTGGGTACCCGAGAACACGCTAGCTTGATTAGTGGGCCAAACTCAACAGATTATAATAGCTACTTGCTTCCTTGTCCTTTTTAAGTCGAAATCGAAAGTTTTGTTTGAGGAAAATGATAGTTGTAAGAACTGGGATTTCCTCTAAATTATCACCCACTTCAGATATAACAAAGAGTCTCAATTACCACAATAAATATAATAATTATGAATTTCTGAAATTTATCTCTTCAAATTCTTGACAAACAATTTCCATGTTTCTTTTTCCTAATTAAATTAGATAATGAACATATGATGAAGCCTAAAATTTAAGATTGAATTTGAAAAAAAAAATAATGTACTGAAAACTAAATAAAAAAAAAATCAATGATAGTGAAATGATTACTATTATCATAAAAAATAATGACCTATTATATTAATTAATTACGTAAAAATTGATTGTTTTGAATTTTTTATGTTTATACATTTTATATAAAGTTTAATTACCTTTTGAATGTCATTACTTATTTTATTTTATTCAGTTTAATCGTTAATAACAGATTCAATAAGTCCCACAATTTAAAAAAAATATAACAATATGATTATTTTCTATTTAGTTAGCATTGTAATGTTAACGATAACAAACAAATGTTAATGGTCTAACTCTATGTGAAAGAGAACACTAAAATGATCATTTACGTTTGTTATATTTTTTGGTTTTTTAGGCCTATTTTATGTTTATCATTAATGTACATTTATGTTCGATTACTAAACGTTTGAAGTAAAAGTGACAATTTACATCACATTACATCATGTTTGACGAAAAAAGAAAAAAAGCTTGCATCCAATAAAATTAAAATGAAATGAGTGTTTCTAAGTTTATTTTAATTTTGCATGTGTATGATTTTGATAAAGTTAAGTTGGTGAACAGAGAAATCAAACTTAGGACATATATTGGATCACATGATTACATGAGAAGAAGATTGAGTTTTACATGCATTGAAGCCAAAGGAAGACTGAGTCTAAATTTGAGTTCATCCCAGCTTCAATACATCAACTAATTTTTTTTCTTGGATGACTCAACTTTTGCCCTAAATTTGACTTCTCTACTCATTAACTCTTCTTCAACATTATAAAAAATCTTTCATTTGATACACAACACACCAAAATGAAATCCCCATCTCATTGAGCCTTTTTCATTTTGTGGTAGAAATGAACCAAGTGAGAACCAAGATTTAGTTTTGATTTCAAATGTTATGAAAGTTCAAAAGATGCAAACTTGTTTTACTATTACAACATATTCTTACAATGACAAACATAATATACAAACAAAGTGAAACAATGTTGTCCTAGCCTTGTCTTCTTGTAGATATCCTAGAATGTCCAAATCAACCTCCCTTACACACAAAACAATGTTGGTAGCAAATGTCTACGATGTTAAAATTTAAACTGCATCTAACTTAGAAGTTAAAAAATTACATGCTTGTAGGAATATGAAATTCCTTTGATTCTAGTTTCCAACAAATAAAGAATCAACTCATTTGGAGTTCTATGAAGAAAGTTATGAGCAAAATAGTCAGCAAATGTCACAATTGCCAGAATGTTGTCATCAACGTTTTCTAGGTTTTGTTTTGGTAGTTTTGGCTACTATGTTGTACCTTCTAAATGATCCTAAATGTATTAGGTAACATGTTTACATGTGCTTAGCTTTTTTGAGTCCTTATTGTTTCACATTCAGTCATCATATGTTGTTGGATCATTTTTATTTTCAAATAAATCTATGTTGTCTAGAGTCATGTGTATCTGTTTTATGTCATTTTTTCTTAGTTTAGCTTTTTGAAATAAATAAAAAATATATGTTCATTTTCAAAAATACACCATATAAGTTCTTGAGTGCTTTTATTTTGCATATTTGAGTCCATAATTGTTATTATTTCCTTAACAAGTTCATAGAGATAGGTTTCCATTATATTTTGTGGAGTTTCATAATCTATCTTTTGATTCTAGTAGGTTTCTTTCCATGTTCACTTGGTTTCCTTAATAAAAATTGTGCCTTTTAAAAATTTTCTCGTTTTATAAACTAATTTTGTAACAAAAAAGGATTACTTTAAACGAGAACAATAAAGATAAAGAGTGTAGGGATAAAGAAAGTTGCATAGGTAGTTTTATACTAGTTCAAATGAAAAGACACTACGTCCAATTGTTAATCTCTCTACGGATGGATAAACTAATCACTAAAAATAACAAGAACTAATAGCAAAGAATAGAGTAAAGGTTAGAAAGCACCTCTCTTAAAGACAAAAGAGATGAATAACACTTCCTTTGACACTCAAAAGATGGACAACTTTTCCTTGTCATGGTAGACGTACACAATCACTTAGACACACTCAATGAAAGCACTCATGATGGAACCTTTTTCAAGGAGCTTGATGAAAGTTAAAGAGTAGCTTTGTGGAAGACTAATTGATGAAGGAAGTGCTTGAGTGATGAGTGACTTGGGGAGAGCTTTTGAAGGAGGTTGGACCAACCTTGTGATGGACAAATTTATGAACACCAAAATATGATGTCACAAACTTGTTTTTCAATCGGCAAGTATGACCGAATCGTTCAAGTAATAAACTTGGTAAGACCAAGTATCGTTCTTCCCAAAGGACTCACGGCCTAGTTTAGTTGTGTGGTTCCTTGATTAGCTAAGACTTAAAGACGAAATATTTGGATTTTATATGCAAAAGACGAAAATTAAATATGTATGCATGAAGTTTTGATCAATGGCAAAAAGCAAAAGATAAACACTTTCAATGAAATATATGTATGAATATGTTGTTGGGGGTCAATTTCATCTTATCCACTCTCATATATTTTAGGAATTCAACATTCAAATCATCATTGTTAATGCCACTCTCTAAAGTACCTTTCAAGAAGGCTTCTCCCTAATCACGAGTTCATACAATTCCTAGCATTCCTAATGATCAGTTCATAAGTGCAGGAGCTTAACGACAACCAATATCATATTGGGAGAAATTCCCCGGATCTAGACTTCCCCGTACGCGCCCGTATCGACAAAACCAATAATCATGCATCGAATGAGTTAAACAATGCAAGCATTAAACAAAGAGGAAAAACCCTAACTAATGATGAAAGAAAGCATAGATCTTAAATAAAAGATGTAAAAACAAATTCCATATATGAGAGCTTCAAAAGATTACATTGATTCCCCAACAAACATACAGAGTTTAGTTCACCATATTCATGGTGAACTTAGATGAATTACAATGAAAGAATGAAAGATAAAACCCTAAAAAGGTGAAGAGGAAGCCTCAGCATCCAAGATCCTCCTTCAAAGGGGTGGAAGAGAGAGTGTTTGCTTCGTTCCAGCCAAAGATACCTAACCCTAGGAAACCCTAAAGCTTAAATACCATTCGTAAATTACAAAAAAATTAGGTCCAAGCCCATTAAAGTTCCGCTCAGCGGTAAAATACCGCTCAGCGGTAAGTGCGTGTCTTGTTTTCTCCCCTCAGCGGCCATTTTGCCCCTCAGCGGATCTCCCGTAAGCTCCTGAGTGCCGCTCAGCGGTAAACTGCCGTTGAGCGGTGACTTCGGCTTCTCCTTTTGCACTTTTTGATGTCTTTTCTGATTTCATCTCTCTCCTTCTTCACTTCTTTCACCAAATTCACCTTAAAACCTGCACAAAAACACTGAAATCAAGCATAAACCTGTCCAGCTCTCTTATTTATGAAAATATGCAGAAAAGCATGATTTCAAGCTAGTTTCTAAGTGTAAAGGTTGCTTTTAGTGTCAATTTTAAGCATGAAAATAACAGTTTTTCAACTGTTATCACCTTGCAAGGAAGGAGTTAAGTAGAGTCTTAGAAGATGATGACCAACTTCAAAGTGCTCGAACAACCACACTCTAGATAAAAGTGAATTGAAGCAAATGAGTTGAATGCAGCAAAAAGATGAGTTTGTGAATGAAGCAAAAGTGGAAATGAAGGTGTAGTGTTTGGTGCTAACAAGCCTAGGTAACCAACCTAACTAAGGAAGGAGCCTAGAGGGGACTTAGAAGGACTCAATTAAGGTGACTCTCAAGCAAGAAAGAAGTTGGAGTGATCTCAATAACATATCTTTACTAAGCATCAAAAAATGAGTAATATAAAGGGTCAGGTGCTAAATTTATAATGGATTTGCACGAGCTTCGACCTTTGTTGATCACTAGCCACTTCTTACGGATCATATGCCACGTGGAAACATGTTTTTATGGTGTGTGTGTGTGTACATGTCTGTAAAAGAAGAAGAAGAATGTGACTACTTTAGAAGCTCTATTGGCGTTGGGCGCCCCCAATCATCGCCAAGCACAAGTCTGGTCCACAAGGCAAGTGGTGAAGCACCATGTGGCTTGCGCTGAGCGACTTCAAGTTGCACTGAGTGGTTCTCTACTTGCCAAATTACCTTGATTTGCAATGACTCTTCAATATTCGGTGCCTCCTCTTCTAGTTCTTCTTGCATTCTCCTAACCATTCTAGTAAGAGGTCCATTGGTTGGCCCTATTCCATCATCTCCTCCCTCTTGAGAAGAATTTATCCTCTTCAGCATCATCATTTGTAAAAGAACAAAGGTCAGATATGTTGAAAGTAGTATATACTTCATAGTCCTCAGGAAGATCTAAATGATAAGCATGATTGTTAATCTTCTAAAGAAAGATGGAATAGACCATCTCTCCGAGGACTAAGTTTGGACTTCCTTTGTTTAGGAAATCTTTCTTTCCTAAGATGAAGCCAAACTAAGTCTCCTTCCTTTAGGATCAATTCTTTTCTCCACTTACTTGTTTTTCATATCTCTCAGATTGTTGTTGGATTTGTGTTTTGACCTTCTCATCAAGTTCTTTGATAAATTGAGATTTGAATACCCCTTCCTTATGAACATAGTCAAAAGAAATAAAAAATATATATGAAACCTAAAGCTATGAGAGGATTAAACCCATAAACAACCTCAAAAAGAGATAATTTAATAGTCTTATAGACTACTCTATTGTAAGCAAACTCAATATGGGGAAGGTACTTATCCTAAGACTTGTGATTAGCCTTCAAAGTTGACCTCAACAAAGTAGATAAGATTTTATTAACTACTTCTGTTTTTCCATCCATTTGGGTATGACAAGTGTTGAAAAAGATAACTTAGTCCATAATTTAGACCACAAGGTCCTCCAAAAGTGACTAAGAAATTTGGTATCCCTATCAGAAATTATGGTATGAGGTAAACTATGAAGTTTAACCACATACCTAAATAATAACTTAGCTATATTGCTTGCATCATCTACTTTGTGGTAGGGTATAATTAAAATGAGTAATTTTACTAAAACGATCTACTATCACAAAGATAAAATTAAAACCCCTGGTAGTTCTTGGAAGACCTAGGACAATGTCCATGCTAATATCCTCCCAATGGAATGAAATATTAGGCAAATGAGTATTTAGTCCATGAGGCATTGTTGTAGATTTAGATTGTAAACATGTAATACATCTATAATAATGTCTTTCGACATCTTTCCTCATATGGGTCCAAAATAATTTTTCCTTGTCTACCTCAAATTTCCCCATCAACCCTAATGAATCATTATTTTATACTATTCACTTAGCTTTCTCCATCGAATTTAATTAGTGAATTGTGCTTAATTGTCCAATAATTCCTCATTTTTTTCTAATTGGTTTAATTTGGTCAATAATTCATATTTTAATTAATTTGGATATCTAAGTTTAATTATTCTTATTATTATTTTTAGGGCATTATTTGGGATTATATTTTGGGACATAAAGAGAATTTTCACATCATCAGTTAAATTCCACCCCATCATTTTGTTTCCATTTCATTTGTAATTTCGTTTTTAATGTGTATTTTGGACCAGATTTACATTTGGGCCCACTTTTGAGCAAATTTTGTTGAAGCCCATTTTAGGGGCTGATTTGGCACCTTAGGTTTAGTACCTAAAGGAGGAAAAAACGCTACTCCTCTTCAGATTCTCATATTTTAGCATTGAGACGTTTTCAGCTTCCTATTTTTGGGGTTTTAGGTTTTGTTTTCTTTCCCTTTCAATTACTGAATCAATTTTGTTTCAATTTCAATTGTGTTTCGTCTTTTTGCTTCATTTATGTTTTGTAATTGTAATCTAGTTTAGCTTGCAATGCACTTTAAATTCCATCCCTAAATTCATTGGAGTTTTGTTTTCCATCGTTGTTTGCCTTTTGATTTGCTGTTTGCGTTTTCCATTGCAATGCGTTTTTCCATTTTGTTCTCCAATTGCATTTGGTAGTTGCATTCCCATTTCAAATTTTGCATTTTCGTTCTAGATTTCATGACGTTTTATACTTTGTTTTGTTGTGTTGAACGACTTTTAATGGTAGCTTAAATCTGTTTGGTTCGTCATTAGCAACATTGCATCGTTTCAATGAGGTTTTTGCATTGTCATTGTGTTTTCGCTGTCTTGCCTTGCATAATATGGAATATATATTGTGCTTCTGATTGGGTATATACTTAGTTGCCTAATTTGTGTTTAATCCTCGCTTAGTTGGTTAAATTGTATGGTGCAAAATTGATTGAACGTGTGCATTGCGTTTTCTTAATTCACTTTTATGAAAACATGATTAGTCTTCACTTAGTTGGTTAACTTGTGTTGGATTAGGGGTTACGGGAGTTGGTAATTGTTGTTGATCTGTGATTAGAACAATGCAATTGAGCTAGTGACCAACCTTTAATTAGTGTTTGAATTCATGTTTTAGTTGTTCAATTTCAATTCGCAATTCTGTCCAAAAACCTCCCCAAATTTTGGTCCTTGAGAGACGACTTAAGAGTCATTTTGTAGTATATTGCATTTCTAATTGCTCATTAATTTGACTCGTGTACGACCTCAATGAAATTTGGCACTATTGTCGGGGACAAATGGTTTGGCCTTAGGTTTTGTGTTGTGTTAGTTGTGTGCATATTTTGTTTTGTATTGTGTTGTGTTGTGCTGCAGAACTAGCGTTGAGCGGCAGGGGTCGAGTGGCGTTGGGCGGCAAGCGTGAATAGTGTTAGGTTTTGTATAATTAATTGGCATTTTTCATTTCGATAGCTAGAGGTCTTATTTTTTGTTGAAATTGGGTGTGTGTTGTTCTTTTGGTCCATATTTTGATAGAAAAATCCCAGAAGCACTTGTAGTAGTCCCAGTTCTGTTTTGTGAAAATCGGGTCGGTCAAAACTTCGTGCCAACGTAACTTTTGCTCACGATGTCAGAATTGGACGTATTATATATGCTTTTTGGGTAGAAAAATACGAGTAATCCATTCCAGCTTGCTATGCTAGTTGCCCCCGCCTCCAATCCAAACATAGTTCATTTTCTATTTCTTTTTTATTTTTGAAGTTTTATTTTTCCCGTTTTTCATACTTTCTTGCATTGGTTCACATGGTTATACTTTGAATTTTGATTTAAAATCTTTTGTGCTATCTTTTCATGATTTTAGGATGTTGCTCACAAAATTTCAGCTTATTTGGATAAGATTTTCATATACTTGCAGGGAGAACAATATGGCCCAACCTTAACCTCGTGAGAGGACTCTCAGGGAGATGGCTGCACCTGATTTCACATATGAAAGCTTGTGCATCCAATATCCTGATGAGGACGTGTCGTATGTTTTCAAAACTAGACTGATCCATTTGTTGCCCAAGTTTCATGGTCTTGTAGGTGAATGCCTACACAAACATCTGAAGGAGTTCCACATAGTTTGTTTGACAATGAAGCCTCCAGATGTTCTTGAATATCACATCTTCCTGAAGGTGTTTCCACATTCATTAAAGGGCGTGACAAAGGATTGGCTGTAGTACCTTCCGCCTAGGTCAATCACGAGTTGGGATGATCTTAGGAGATTGTTTTTGGAGAAATTCTTCCTGGCATCGAGGACCATGGCTATAAGGAAAGACATTTCTAGGATTAGGCAGCTCGATGGTGAAAACTTGTACAAGTACTGAGGAAAAGATTTAAGAAGCTATGTGCAAGCTCCCTATACCACCATATTTCTGAGCAACTCCTTCTTCAATACTTTTATGAAGGTTTGAACAACATGAAGATGAGTATCATTGATGTTTCCAGTGGTAGAGCCCTTGGTGACATGACACCTGCTGAAGTTAGACATTTTATTGAGAAGATGACTTCTAACTCCCAACAATTCAGCACAAGGAATGATGTTATTGTTGTTAAGGGAGTTCATGATGTGGGTGTTGGTTCTTCATTCGCAAATAGGAAGATAAAGAGCAAGCTTGATGCTCTTGTCAATTTGGTGATTCAACTTGTTGGGAATCAGAATCAGAAGTCTGCAACTGTTTCACGTTTATGTGGTATTTGCCCTTCTAGTGACCATTACACTAATGCATGTCCATCTTTGCAGCAACATGTTGGCCCAGATGCTCCTCAAACTTATATTGCAAACATTTACAACAACAGGCAGTCACAACCACAACAACAGCAAAACTATGACCTCTCCAGTAACAAATACAACTCAGGTGGAGGAATCACCCTAATCTAAGATGGTCCAATGCTTCGCAATAGCAACATCAGCAACTTTCACCACCACCACCAGTCTAGAATATTACTGGTTCGAGTAGACCGTATATGCCTCCACCATTCCAGCAATACTAGAGACCACAATAGCAGCATGATATGCCTACACCACTAGTGCAGTTAGGGGAAACGACAGCGGTTATTTTCACCTATAGGCAGCGGTTCCTGAACCGAGGCATATCCAGGCGAGGTAAAATGTGGTAGACTTTTGGCCTCGGTTCAGAACTGAGGCATAAAAGGGTAGGATATTTCTTGGTTCAAAGTTACCCGAAGCAATAAGGTTTTTTATTTTTATTTTTCGTAGGAGTTTATACATCGGTTCGCTTTGAACCGAGGCAGTTTGTCCCTGTATGTAAGTTCAAACCCTTTGTTAATTCTGAAGATATATTTAATTTGGATTTCAGTGATGATATTATGTTTTAATTTATATGTAAAAAATATTACTCATAACCATGACATCCCAAAAATTGGGATAACCTCCACTTCGCGGTCTCAAACCTGCAAAGAAGATACAACAGAGAATATCAAAAAATGCAACGATCGGAAACCTAATTCGCAAATCTCAAATCGCAAAATCAAGAAAAGAAGATCAAAAGCCTCCAATCTGTACCTCGAATCTGCAAAGAAGAAATAGAATCCCAACCCAATTTCGAAATCAAAGAAGAAACCCAAAATTCGCAAACCCTAACCCCCAAATTGCAAGAACAATTTGCAAGCACAAAAACCCCAACTTTAGGCCACCCATCTGTAGAGAAGTACAGAAACCCAGAATCCCAAAATCAAAAACCCTTGCCGTGAAATCGCCTCCCTCCTTGCGAGACCGAACCAACAACGAGAAGAGAAAGAGAGTCTCCCCTCCCTGTGAAAACCGCGTCTGAACGGGAAAAGAAAGATGGGAAGAAGAGAGCCTCCCCTCTCTTGTCAAAGACGAACTCAAAACAGAAAAAGGAAAAGGAAGAAGAACGGTTAGTGCACCACTGCGAGTCACCACGAACGAACGTCGCCTGGTCGCGCCATCTCCCCAACGTTGTCTTCATCACCACGAGGCCATTACACGAGCCAGAGATAACCCCCAAGATTGGGTGGTCCGCAAAAAGAAGAATAAGAAACCAAAATTAGGGAAGAAAAAATAACATGAAGGCCAAGGGTTTCCAAAGTTCTGATGGCTCTTGGGAGGAAACAAAGAAGATTACATAGGGTTAAAGAGATCCAGAAAAGTCCTACTACCTCGACTCTTAGCTTGACCGGTGCCTAAACATTTCAATAATGCCATTTTCAAAATTTAATTTACCCTATATGCCTCGGTTAGGCGTCCACCCAAAGCCTAAAGACCATATATGCCTCGGTTTCAAGCAACCGAGGTCGTATCTAATTATATTATACTAATTTAAAAGGTAGTATCTCAGAGGAAGCAAGTTTTTAGCAGGCATATATGCCTCGGTGACTGCAAGAACTGAAGCAGTAGCTTCTTTAGTCATTTCTTTAGTCATTTCACATTGTATGTAAGACCAACGCTACCGTACTCTTTGAGGGTAGCCCCTTATTAAGGACTTCTGCTACCTGTAGTTGTGGGTCTGTCAACACTAACCAGCTTTTAATATAAATGACCTACAATCCCACAAATATTGTTATGGCATAAGCTAAAAAAACACTTTATATGCTTCTTTAAGTATTTTTAAAAGCAAACTAAAAAAAAATCAATTTTATTTTTCATAGATTAAATTTAACTTGTACCCAAATTAAAAACTACTTGTTAAATAAATTAAGAAAAAAAATCACAAATAGATTCATCCTTGGTTTATTTTTAATTTATAAAGAATGTTTGTATTTTAATTACAAATATAATGTTTTTTAATTAAGGAAAAAAATCACAAATTGAATTTTTTGATTACTAGTTAAAACTTATTAAAAGTTAAAATAGATGAAATAAATTGAATAAATAGGAGGTAAGAGACATAATTCTATAATTTTAATAAATTTTAACCCAAAAAAGTTCAATTGATGAGAGAGTATGTGTAAGATAAGATATGAGTAACATTTCTTGGGTGGCCTTTTTGTTATGAATAGCAATTATGAATTGCTCGTACGTAAGCACTAAGTACAAACTAAAAAGCACCAAAAGTTGGTAATGGTCACAGGCATTAGGTGGAGGAAACAAAAGCCGAGCTCTAGGGTCAAAATACATTCTCCAAGCAGCAGGGTATAGCAGAGGTGTTAGTCGAAAAGCTTGAGTTATAGGCCCCGGCTTTTTGTGATAACCGAGTTAGTACCTCTGTCTCTCAAAACGTGACAGTTGAAAGAGGGGTTATATGCTTCGGTTAGCCCTAGAAAAATCGAAGCAGTATGGGTTTTAGGTTGCGGGTATCTGGGAACCGACACATATAGAGTGGTCAGAATTACAGGATTGCCACCGCGTTTTGATACGCTTCGGTTTTGGTGAAACCAAAGCGTAATGTACGAGTTTGAATCCCCTTTTTTTACTAGTGCACCAACAACTCCTCAACCTTCTAAGCCTCCATTGGAGGAGTTAGTCAGGCAGATGACTATGCAAAATATGCAATTCCAACAAGAGACTAGAGCTTCGACTTAGAGCCTAACAAATCAGATGGGGCAGATGGTCACACAGCTAAATCAAGCACAATCACAAAATTTGGACATATTGCCTTCTCAGACAGTGCAAAATCCTAGAAGTGAAAATGTCAGTGTCATCTAGGTTTACGCTTATTGTTTGAATTTAAATAATGTTTTTAATTGTTTTAAAATAATTAATAGTTTTAGCGAAAATTTATTGAGCACTTAGAACATTTTACATTATTATTTAATCATAAATCGTAATTTCCATATTAAAACCAAATTAAGAATATTTTATAACTTATTGGTAGT
This sequence comes from Vigna umbellata, assembly GCF_029865625.1. Lineage (NCBI taxonomy): Eukaryota > Viridiplantae > Streptophyta > Magnoliopsida > Fabales > Fabaceae > Vigna > Vigna umbellata. Next base: position 11,142,082 of record NC_142169.1, on the reverse strand, counting down.
TTAAAATTCTTTAATTTAATTATTAAGTTTCACAAGTGTATCATATGTTTAGTCGAACTCTCTAAAGTCGAGCTCATCTAGGTTGAACTCTCTAGGCTGACCTTCATTATGTCAAGTTTTCCAGGACAACTTCTCCAGGCCGAGCTCTACTAGGCCGGCCTCCCCAGGTTATCCTCCTCAGATTGTCCTCCTTAGGTTGAACTCCTTCAATCGAGCTTCAACACAGAGTTTCAGGATCAAGCTCTTTTAGGTCAATCTCCAAGACCGATCATTCTCGAGCAAAACCTCTTTGATTGCTCATGACCGATCAGTCATAGCATGGTTGATCAGTCTTAGTATGGTTAGAACTAAACAACATGGTTGACTAATGAGAGCATGGCCAGATTAACAATAGTAATGACAAATTAACCTTTTAATGTAGATTAATGTCTGATTTAACTGTCACTAGGCCGACAAAAAATAAAGATCCATTCATAATTACTATATATATAAAAGTCTCATAAATGACTTTAAATCACATACACATAATATGCATTGTTAATCAAACCATTATCTATTAATTTTAGTATCAAAATATATTTTGTAACAATCTAAAGAGAGCTTAAACAATGTTGACACTAAAAACGGAGTAACTAAAGACCCAAATCCCGTCCGACACACGAAACTGAGCGGATAAAGACCTAGAGTTCGCCTAATCTATAGTACAACAATGATAATGGAAAACTTCAACTCCTAAGAAGTTTTAACTTCATCTGAGAATACACACTTCAACTTCTAAGAATACAGTAAAGTCAGAAATGTAAAGTTGCATTTTGCATATCATAATTTGCGCACTCACACAGCGAGATATTCTTTATAAACAAAGGAACGCTAGAAAAATTCATTGCGAATAAACTTAGTATAAATATATAGGAAACATTAATATATATTTTTAAAATTTATATATTTTAACCGGTCGCTATTTTTGTAAATATTATTAAATAATACCATATATTAATAACACTTTTGGAAAATTAAATAATAGAGAAATATGTTTAAAAGCCATAAATATAATAAAACATAGCATATTACGAATTTATAAATACAATAAAACATAACATATCACGAATTTATCGTCCATACAATAACAACTTTAATATCATCATTTAGACGGTTCCAAATTTGAAAATACTGGTCTGGACCTCCTTCATACAACAAACTCGTAAGGATAAAATGTCTAGCATAAGTAAATGAACAAGATGTCATTGGAAAGGAAAAGTGAAGCAGGAAAGGAATTTGAGATGCCAGTGCAAATGTATTGCATTGAACTTAACCGGCAATATGTATAAAATGGTAGACATATGTATCAATAAGATTGTCGGGAAAAAATAATAAATCAGGAATCTTCATTAAGAAAATCATTGCCGCATCGTCTAGACATACTATGTTTGATAATGTTGACGACTTAGGAAAAAGGTTTATCTCAAGGCTTGTTCCTGGTCACAACTACAAGTATATCGCAAATTCACTATTGTCATCACAGCCAGTATTAAGCTACAAATTAAACTCAACTTTGAAGCAAACATCAACTTCAAGAACGCAGCATTTTTCCATTGCACACTATTCTACTTCAGCCAAATAGTCATCAATTTCAGCTGGTGTCAATACCCTGCACCATAAACACACTATTATTAAGTTAACCAGTTAAATAATTGAAGTATACAAGGATGATAAGTCTGAGGTCCAGATAGGTTGAGATGCAGATAACTTGGATTGGAAGCCTCGTTTTTGTGATGCAATTTCCATGTACTTTGAAGTACTCGTAATTTATCAATTGAGACGGAACAGACCAAAATCCCAAAAATCAACTCAATTGGATTACAGTAACAAGAGGAAGCAAGGTTCATATAACATAATATGGAAGGTGAAAAGCAAACTAGGTAATATTTTAGGAACACATACGCACCTGAACTTTTTATCAGCACCAATTATGCCAATTTCAATATTTTTCCCTGAGATCTGTCCCTCAAACCTGAGAAACACCCACAAAAGAAAGCAGAAGAGAAAAGTTGAGAATGTTTTAGGTTCTTCGTTAAGAAATAAAGAACACAAACCAAACAACTTCCGCATGCAAAGGAAGGTACTTCCTTTCACACAGGGTATTCCCTGGTTACACAGCCAAAGACACCATTTTCAAAAGCTACCCTAACTCCTCCCTAAAGGCAACAATATAAAGACTTTCTCAGAAAGCTCTCCCCCCAAAACAACTAACTACACAACTACCTTTTATTTTTGAATCTCCTTCCATAATACACATTCCATTTTCTCTCATTATTTCCCTGCCTAACGGAACGTTTCAAAAGACTAAACAAAGATCGCATGTTTGTTTGAAAGAACACAAAAAAAGGTACTTCCTTTCACACAGGGTATTCCCTGGTCACACAGCCAAAGACTCCATTTTCAAAAACTACCCTAACTCCTTCCTAAAGGAAACAATATAAAGACTTTCTCAGAAAGCTCTCCCCCAAAACAACTAACTACACAACTACCTTTTATTTTTGAATCTCCTTCCTTAATACACATTCCACTTTCTCTCAATATTTCCCTGCCTAACGGAACATTTCAAAAGACTAAACAAAGATCACATGAATATAGAGCATATCGCAATAAAAAACAATAGAATGAAAACTATCAATGTTTTTAATGCAATAAACTTCGTAGATAACTTGCAATAATAAAAAAGACATGATGATGGTTTGGAGGAATGTGCCGTAGGTAATTGTCAAGTCAAGTCAAGACCAATAAGCCAATCTTAGATGGGTTTTCCTCCTCCAAACTATAATTATGAGACACAAGCTATTATGCACTGCTATTTGTTGTAGCAGAATAACATTGGACCAAAAAGAGATGAAAATGACGCAAAAAGGTAAAATAACTATTGCACCTCCTAATCAACAGTAATCGTTAAACATGTCATTTTCACTATGGTTTTCAAATTTTAGTGCATAAACTTGTATATTATGTTCTCCTACCCTTCCTTCAGAGTCAATATTGCTGTGTGGACTGCATCATCAAGCTCCATATCATCTGTGTACCTATAAGTGGACAATCAAGTCAGCCATACAAATGATATATATATAACTTCTCAAGCGTGCATTCCCAAGAAGACTTCAGCTACTACGGTTTAGAAGTCCTTTTAAGATATCAGTAGCTACCCTCAGCCATTTCAGCATATTTAAAGGATTTCTTAGCTCTCATTATGTGACTTGAGTATCTCTACAGATATTAATCATTATGCAGTCCAAAAACAAATATAGATGCATTCCACACATTTTTTGCTTTGAGTAATTTGATGAAAAGCTTACCTCTTCTCAAGAAAAGTCTTTGCATTAGATACATTTTTCCCCATTGCAGAAGCTTTCCAAGAAAAATATGAACCTGACGGATCTACCTAGAGAAAAAATTACATCAATTCACGACCTTAAATTATTTATTTCCTTAAAATTCACAGTAATTTAGAACGAGTTCAGAATTGTAGCAATATAGACAACCAATGCTCATATTTGAAATTGAACACTCATAATCAGTGAGCAACTTTCAATTATTTGAAGAGAAACTAATTCAGGTGTAGTAAAAAATTTATGCACTTGAATACAAAAATTTTCATGATCAAATATCTTCAAAGAATCTAAGGAGCACTCATTCATTTCACCATCGAGTGAGGTTCTGTCTAGACTTGCTACATGCAAGCGATGGTCATTTACCAGGTTGTAAATGTTAATACGTAAAGAGTTACATCAGAAAAAGAATATCAACAGACCTGGTATAATTGTGGCCCATTATCATCAAACCCAGCAACTAGAAGCGACACTCCAAAAGGCCTAACACCACTATCGGAACCAAAACAGAAATGTCAGAATTAAAAGCATTATAAAGGGTAGAAATGGTAAGTAAATGTAGTTGGGTGCATACAGAGAGACAATCAGAGGATCAAACTAAGTTTTGTGCATTTAGAAAGCTGCTTATCAAGGATTCCTCCACTGCAAAAATATGCCTAATTTTTACATGAAATTTCTATATGGATCACAATGTTACCAATTTATCTAACATATGTCTCCAGAGGAAAAGAAAACAAAGCTCTGTAAAGATTAATCCATGCTGGTTCTTTTAGTAAAGATAAAGCTGTTTTAGGCATTTACACTTGTACTTATTCCAAGCTTCCAATATCCAAAGTGTTATAATTTATAATTATGCTCCTGGCTTCCAGAAGCTAATGAAAATAGAGATTTTGGCATACCAGTTCTTCCACATTTAATTACAACAATTAATCCCCCACAACACTGGAATTGAGAATTCTGAAAATTTGAGTTTACTGTAAAATAAACGTCTTAAAGTTAATGAGAATCTGTAGCTAAGAAATTCTGACGAGGGGAGAAGGAAGAAAAAACAAAAAATCAGAGCTAGAAATCACTCATTTAGGATACCAAGTTGTAAATGATTTATATACATGCATAAAATAAACTTATATACTGAGTTGACGAGGTAAATTGCAGTGGTAAGAGTACAGTTTACAAGGAAATAATTACCCAGACTGAGTAAACTCCTGCATTACAGCAGCAACTTCCCTGACAAGTTGAGTCACAGGAATTGGTTCCTGCAAATTTTGATCATATTATCAAATATAGCCCACAATTCACAGATGATCCAACATAAAATATCAAAAGCAAAGAGAAAGAGACAGAAAAGCATATGTATAATATTCATCAAGATCATAAATAGGGAATAATTATATTTTTGTCTGAGACAAACTTCATCAATAACTTAGTACTCAAAACTATCAAACAAAAAAAAGACAGGTGTTTTATGGAAAAGCTAATTATTATTATATGAAAATCAGCAGTAACAGGAATTACAACCTTCAAACAAGAATTACAAAACTCACCGATGGAAGGTTACACACCACTAATAATTCAAGATATTCAGGCTTATAAAATACAGAATTCTAAGACTCACTTACTGGAAAAATGTAGTAGACTAGAACATAAAAAAATGCTGAACTAATTTTTCTCTAATGTCAATCCAGGTCCTCAATCATTAACTATTTGGCAAAAGGTGTCACTAGAAACATTTCTCTTTACTAGTCTACACAAAATCTTCAATAAATGGGCATTATTAAGAACAAAATTTACGTTAGAACTTGAATGTAACACTGAATTTAATAGTAACAGTTCTCCAATCTTAGGGTATTAGTGGCTAGTTTTGGTTAATCCTATTATAATAGATGAATTTATGCAATCAAAACAATTATAGATGGAATCCGTCCTCTGTTTCTCCTCCTAGACATACTTTCATCATAACTAGCTAAGGCATTGCACTGACTGTAGTAGTTTGACCATCTTAATCATACAGAGGATTTTATTTAATATTATTCCTGGAAAAAAATCCTTATATTAGAATTATTTTTTCCCTTCTCAATGTATACAAAAAATAAAAGATTCTAGAATTATTCATGTAGTAAATAAAACATTCATTGCATGAAAAAAGACGCAAACCACCTACAGATGTGTAACCAAGTAACAATCCCTATGATTATAATTCATTAAAATGTCGGGTTTGAAAGTGAAGCACACTATAACTGAATTATATCTTAACTAAGTATATGCAGAACAAGAACTCATACTAAGAAAGAAAAATGTGTTGGAATAGAATCTTGTATACCGTACTTTATATAATCGGTGATACTGCTCGGCCTGTTTCCTGCTTTTTCGAACCAAAACTCGAAAATCGGGACCCATGCCACTGAGCAAAAACCAAATTTAGGTCAAGTAATAAAATATTTGTAATAAAAGTCAAGGACAAATAATTATTTCCATTTACTAAAGATCAACAGAAATAGAAAAAGGTGCAACAAGCCTGCTTATGAAGTTTCAAACACATACTAAACATCATAAAATTAATTATTTCAACAGTATTCTTAGAAAATGTAAAACGTGCACAGAAAGTGAATTTTTACGTTTTCTATATTTCATTTTAAAATGTCCCCAAATATATTTAAAAAGTGAACATTTAATAAACCCCTCGTGTCCTCCCTGACAAAAAAGAAGGTTAATAGTCAAAAGTCTTGCAGATTGAATCCAGTAAAATTCTTTTAATTAGACAATCTATTGAAAACCTACAGTAGTCCACCATTACATTAAAACAATGTGGATTAACAGTCTGCTACATTCAGCTATGCTTTACTAATACTTCTGGCTGTTTAAGTCAGTATTACAAGTAATAGTTAGCTGCTTACAACCAAAACAACATTTTTTCTTGATTTCTCATCTAGTAAGTCCTTAATCAGTTTAAATGTGCTTTTTCAATTTCTATTTCATACATACTTAAGAAAAACATTTCACCAAAATAGTTATGCCATGTTATTATTGTCTCCCACGTTATGTGTAGGTAAATTCAATAGCACCTCATGTTTAAGAACACATTCAAAGCTAATGTGTTGCATGATTATGTGTTAGAGTAGGTATTGAATATATGTAGTTGTATTGGAAAACTAGTGTATGTTGTACAAATGAGATGTTTACTTATTAGCATTAATTACCCAGATATCGCCTTTTCCTTGTACTTTTTGGTGTCCCTTAAGCTCTTTTTATCATATTTTTAGTATATTTAAACATGTAACCACCATCAATATACAATTAATTATTGATGTTACAAAATATGTTTAACTCCAAACTATTTAAATACGTGCAAAGAAACAAACCTATATACGACACCAATATTTGGTGTTAATAACTGAATTTTCTGGACCTGCAATTAAGTACAACGGAGTGTAAATGCACATAATACATCATGAATTAAGTAACTTCACTTTTTTTAATTTATATTGACACATTGCTTGCAAAAACTACATAACAGATTCATTTATCAATAGTCAGACTTTGACACATGCTTAACTATGATATAGCAAGAACACCATTCCACTATGCAAATATTTTCACAGAAAAGTAAAACAAAACAGAGCTATATATTATACTTAGAGTACTTAGAGGATAAGGAAGTGACAGTGTTAAGAGAATATGGGTGTGTTAACACACCCAAAGCATAAAAAGAGGAAGCAACAATTTATCTCTTTTATGTTGAACGGACGGTTGCAGGTTAGCAACTGCAAACCAAACACACTAAATTGCTCTGCATGAAGCAGTCATGTGATTGTTGAAAGCTACTAAGTACAATATCCAGTAAAAGCATATTATTTAGTCACCATGAATATGAAAAATAAATTGTAAACAGAGATAACAAACTGGGTATTGGAGATGTGTGTGTGGGCGTGGGGGGCGTCAGTGTTTGAGTTAAATGGACAAAACGGTGTTCATCTTCAATTTATATTTTCAACGATGAACTATCAAGCAATGTAGCTTATATTTGGATATGAATCACTGAAGGTGTTAAACCCATGTGTAAAACACACAACAGGGACACCCAGAAGGATATTAAAACGTTGGATATTTGCATAGGACAATTTTATAAAAAATTTCCATGAATAGTGAACAAAAATGGATCCAGTAATGGAAATAAACTCACTGATGCTTCATCAACCAAAATAGATGGCAATTTCTTCTCGGTAGCGATGACAACACCATTTGCAGCTGCAAAAATCAAATATCAGATATTCATTTACAACTAGCAAAATATACAGCTTATATTACAGGATCCAAGCCTACAAGACAACAGAAGAATCCACGGAATACGAGAGTAAATAGCACAAACAATAACAGACAGATTTTAGCAACCAAAATGGACCCGAAAATGTAAAATAAGTTTTCTCCAAATTAAGAGAAATAAAAAAAAGTGAAATATCTAACTCTAGGTTCCTCTAAAGCCTACTCAGCCAAAAGAATTCGACATTTCAGATAGCAGTATTCTCACAGAACTGAACTTAAATTCCTTCATCATGTCACAGCCCCTATACTCAAGTATAAGCCTTTATTTGCTTCCCCACCCCTTATAACATAAGTGAAAGGTGCTCCAAAAAATAATGAATTTCAAATTGAAGAGCTAAAGTGAGGGCCATAAACAGATCCAGTCCAGAGGCAGAGATAACAAATCACCTTTAATTCCCAAAGATGTTTGCCCAGACCCAACAGCCGTCAAAGCATGCTCAATCTGAACAAGCTTTCCAGAAGGGCTGTTCCACAACACAACAGAATCATTAGAAATACACATCATAAAATTCTCTTCATAAACAAAAAAATAAATAAATTAAATTAGAAGTTATCAGCAATAGACATACCTAAATGTGGTGAGTGAAAACGAATATTGACTATCCCCCATGATAAATCGCGGGATAATCTGCACTAACAACCTCACTCGCAAGCTACAATCACAAAGCAAATCAATCATTTTATTAACTTGTTATTGAAAATTGAAAATTGAAAATTAGAAACAGTTGAATGGTGGCTTTTCATACCAGCCCTAGTAAAAGAGAGAAAAGAATAATTGTCACAAAAATTAGAATGTGTGCACCTGTGAGGAGAAAAGAAAGGAAGGGAAATGAGCAAGAAAACAGTGAAAATTTTGAGTAAGGTGAACAAACCTGAGGGAGAGAGAAAGAGAAAGTGAGAGAGGTCGCAGGAGTAACGATGTTGTTCGATTATGAAGAGTGTGCTGTGCTGAAGTTGTGAGACAGAAAGAGAGAGAAGGAGTAGGGAGCAAGTATCAAAATTGGGCCTTCTAATTCATCTTTATTTGGGCTTTGTTTCTGTCTATCAAGTGGCAATTGGGATGCTTCTCAATGCACCTCCAAAAGCTTCTTCTGCACTTCCAATTTTTTAAAAAATTCTACAACTTATTTTGATATAAACAAATTAAATTAAGTAAAAAAATTTAGGGAGTTACTCCCTCCACTACCACACACTGCTTCTTGCACCTTCCAATTCATCTTTTGCCTTTCAACAATATATAAACGAATGAATAAACGGACGTCAACATCCGTGTACGGATATCAACATATGTTGAAGAAGAAACGGATGTCGATATTCGTCCTTCAAACTTCTCTCCCCAAGCACAAACACTCATTTTCTTTCTTGAGGCTAGTTTTCATGGAGTTTTTAAGATTTTTAAATTAATTATGTCAAGTGTAACTCTAAAGTAATTATTATAAAATTCAATAAATTTAATATATATGACTGATTAAACCACAATGAGAAATCATTTAACCTGTTGATTTATTCATGATTTAATGATGAATGCTTATGCAATTTTTAAACCTAGTTTTGTTAGAAATAGAAACTGGATCCACGGAACAACAAGAATGTAGCTAGAGAAGAGGATAAAGTGTTTCCACATCTCTCATAGAATAAAGAACGTTTTGCTCCTTCCGCTCTTGAAATTCTAGGAATCATAGATTACTCCCCGGAAGCGTTCTTTGTGTTGCCAATAATACCCATGCATGCAGTTCTGCTTCCTGAATTCATGTTTGCTCTTGACAAATCTCTCCAACAATCGTTTTAAAGGCAAAAGATGGTTGTGGTATATATTTACTGCATATCATTTCATAATCGTATACCCAAACAATTTCTCACCAATCCTTTTCATGACCAGCCTTTCATTTCATATCATCATCTGCAGGAAATCGTAATACCTTCAACGGATCTCGATATCCGTTGAAGACCCATTTCCGTTGAGGTCTCCAATGCTTTCTCTCTTTCGCACACAACATACATAGCAGCACATACCTCGATTTCAAAGTGTTGATGAGACCAAAAGAAGCACCAAGAGAAGCGTATCTGAGGAAGGAAGAGGAGGAGAAAAGGAAGAGGGAAAGAGAGAATTAAAAAGATGAAATGTAGGAGTGGGGTGTGGTGCTGCTGTGGAGTGAAAAGGAGAAGAGATTAGGGTTTGAAGAAAAATTTAAAAAGTAAAAGGAAGAGGAAGAGAGAAGGAAGAGGGAAAGAGAATTAAGAAAATGAAACGTGGGGGTGGGGTGTGGTGCGGTAGGGGAGTGAAAATGGGAAGGCATTTGGTTTTGAAGAAAAAGTAAAAAAGTAAGATAAAAGTAAATATTTACCTAAGGTTACTTTTAGAATTAAGAAAAATTGGAGTGGTGTAGGGAGAAGGGTGTGGTGGTGTAGGGAACAACTGCCAAAAATTTAACCTCTTATCTCTCCTATAAACTCACACACCCACCCACCAGGACACACTCACAAATTTCAAATTTGAAACTCTAGAGTCGTGGCGCTCCAATCCCTTTCTTATTCCTCATTGCACACTTGTTTCGACACATCTTTCTTCATCTTCATATTTGTCCCATTACACACTTTTTTGGATAGTTCTTTTCATTTCTTCTGCACTGAACAAAGGTTGCACAAGGAAGGTTGAAGGGCTACTTGAAGAGGGGTTTCGTGGTCACTGGAGAAAGAGAAAGGAAAGCTTTGCTCATTGTTTCTTGGTCACTTCTTCATTAGTCATGCACAGGTATTTGGTTTTCATTTACATTTATTCAAAATTTGCATAGTATATGAATTGTGTGTTCTGTTTTATTAGTTGTTTGAAAGGCATATGAAAAATTAGTGAAGAATGAGAGTTTTGAAATCTTACGAGGTTTTAATCGAATTTTGAAATTTGTTGAAGTTTTAACCGGCTTAACCAGATTTCAAAAGCCAATTAAGGTCTCGTCAGATTTTGAAATCTAGATAAAGTCTCACCAGATTTTGAAATACGATTAAGGAATTCAACAAATTTCAAAAATTGTTATAGCTTTTATTTGATTTCGAAACCAATTAAAACTTCACCAAATTTAAAAATATGGTGAAGGCTACTTTTTAATTATTTTTTTGTCTAATTTTTTTTATTAATTGTTTATGTTCTTTTTCCTAGCTTTTAATATTTTATTAATTTAGTGTTTTAACATTTTATAATTTTGTTTGTCATAGATATGACCAGAACATGAGGTGCATCTAGATATAAGGGAAAGAGTTCTTTATAGGGTGAAGGGAGAAGGAGATCTATAACATCAGTTTGTAGATGTCAGCCTAAAAGAGTGGATATTGATGTTCATGAGCACCACCACGATGTTATTGAATAGCAGCATCATGTTGTTGAGTAGGAGGAGGATGAGGATGTTGGTCCAGGGTAAGAGGAAATAGGTGGATTTCTAGGAGGTCCACACGATACATCACTCCGGACTCACTATTTGGAGCATGTTACATATGTCTTATGATAGGGTCAAGTTAGTACAATACTTGAATTTTAATGGCAAATGAGAATTTTGAATAAATTTTATATTAATTGTTTTTGTATAGGATTAAGGGAAGTTCAAGTTGATCTCCCATGGTAAAAAAAATAAATAAATTTAGACTATGTTACCAGGAAATTCAACATTTTATATTGAATTTTGGATTGGTTCCTTTATGTGATATTTCCTACTACTATGCTGGTAAAGGTTTGATATTGGCATTCGCTAAGAGATGGAATTTTGAAACAAATAGTTTCCATCGCCCGATGCATGAGATGACCATCACACTAGATAACGTGTCATTATTGCTTCACCTACCTATAATGGGATAATTATGTCCAATCGAGTCATTACATTTTGAAGAAGCTAGGTCTGCTATCATGGAGTTTTTGGGCGTGGACTGTGTGAGAGTTAGAGCTGAGATAAGACAAGCATATGAACCCAAAGTTAAGCTAACACTAGTACAGAATTTGCCTTTCACGTCACCCAATATACGTTCGTCCATGAAAACACCAATGTAAATAATTGACTGGTGGCATTTTCGTAAATAAGTTTGACTTTAGACGTCCGTTGTGGCATTTTCGTAAGCCCAATATTCAAAACCCTCAACTTCCTCAAGCTGTTAATTTTAAAGGAATATATCCACTTATTAGATTCCCTTCTATATCGAGAACCTCTAGCTTCAATCCCTAAATGCTTCGGAATTTCCTCTCCAACGTGTTGAAGGGGAGAGACAAAACCCTAAGCTCCTAAGCACACTGATGAAATTAAAAGCAAAAACGTTTCCAAAGAGAAAACCTTTACTACCTTCGCACGTTCGCCGAACTACGAATCCATAAAAAGGGAATTGAAAGTAACCTCATCCAAAAGATAAAGGTGTCGATTTTGAAATGGTGGAGGAGGTTGGTGTTGGTGAAGATGGCGAGGTAGAAGACAAGGGCAACAAAGAATATTTTCTTTGCGATGACGGGGATGTCGAACACAATGCATAACCCACTGTCATCCCATTTTTCAAACCTTTCGTGTGAAAAAAGTATATATAGTTTACTCAGTTTCAGAAAAAGAAAAAAATGATGTGCCGTTAGCCAAGTCAGCCTAATTTTAACGATGTTGTTTTTGGAGGACGAAAAATTACAGTTTCCTTAAGAACAAAGATCAAAGTGTACCAAAGTTTCAAAAAGAGACTAAATATAAAATTACACGATAGTTGAGGAACTAAAAACATATTTAACCCTATTATATAGACACACACTTAACTTGATTAAATAATATATTAATACTATTAGCACGTTAACTTATCATATATATATATATATATATATATATATATATATATATATATATATAAGTTACTATTATCTTTTATTTTATAAAAGATTACATGGTTAAAAATACTACAAATATTTGAATAAAAAAATATCATAATCATCGCTTAAATCTTGCTACCTATTCAAAGATCTCTCTTCAAGTTTTGATAAAAACAATTTATAATGATTTACTTTAAAATAAACCTCAATTTGACAACGTAAACAAAATAAAAAGTACATAAAGTAAATAATTAAATCAAGATTAAGGATTTTTAAAACATAGAAATCTCTCAATCAAAATAAAGACAAAAACTAAAATGACAGAAAGAAAAAGAAAGAAAGTAAAATTGTAAATTAGGAATTAAAATAACCAATATTGTAATTTAGCAAAAATATAATTTTAGTTTCCTTATTTGTTTTCACCAACTTTCACATGATTAATTATTTTTCCACAAATTACAACACAAAAAAGGTTTACAATTAAATATAGTAAAAATATTAATACTTGCAAGCGCATGTGCAGATAAAATCCGTATAACACGTGTATTTATTATTCACGAGTATTTTAATATTAATTTCTAAACATTTGGGATTTAAGTATTATATTACTTTCTGTTATTCATAAAAAATAAAAATTTAATTTGTATTATTAAATTAAATTTAATTAAAGTTATAATTAATTTATATTTAATTATATTAAATCAATTTATATTTAATTTAATTTATATTATATTTTTTATAATTTTATTTACATTTTATTTTTGAAATTTATAAAATATATATATTTTTGGATAGGTTTAATGTCTCAATAGGTCTCTATTTTTGTTCAGAATTTGAAATAGATCCCTTTATTTTTTTGGCGTCTGAATTAGGTCCTTATTTTTGTTAATTTGATGCAAATAAATCTTTTCCGTCAATTTCATCAAACGGGCGTTAATAAATGTGTGACGTAGCCTTACACGTGTCAATACTGTCCTCAGGCCACGTCACATATTTATTAACGCCGTTTAATGAAATTGACGAAAAAGATTTATTTGCATCAAATTAACAAAAATAAGGACCTAATTCAGACGTTAAAAAATAAAAGGACCTATTTCAAATTCTGAACAAAAATAGGGACCTATTAAAACATTAAACCATATTTGAGGATAGACACTGTTCTTACCAAAACAATAATTAGCAAAGCCTTCCTTCAACTTAAAGAATTGGGTCCTGTGGTGGCAAAAGAAATGAGAAGAAATTTAAACGCGTAACATCATTAACAATCACATTAAAGCACAGAAAGAAAAACTTCAACTTGTTTTTTGTTTTGGCCTAACAAATAAGAAGAAAACTATTTATACACAAAACGTTGGAAGCAACAGGGGGCAGGAAGGGCGGTGGAAAAGAATCCGTCCAATATGAAGATGTGGGTAACCATATGCGATGCTGATTCTTTTTCTGTGATCCAAACTGCTTCATTCATATCCCTCTGATTTTTTCAGACATGAAAATTTTCATCAGTGCCAGCGAAGTCACGTTCAGCTTGTACCCTTTTGGACAAAGTTAACTTTTTTTTTACCGTTATGAAGTTGGAGAACCCAACAAAAAGGGGTTCAGGAAGATCCACTTGTTTCTATGGTCATTATTAGGGGCATAGTAAAGGCCACGTTTGAGTTTTCGTGCTAGTTTATCACTGTAGAAAAAACGGGCTTTTGGCTTGTGGGTGTTTATTTGAAACCTTTCTTATGTGCTGATCGATGGTTAACTGGGTCAAAGATTGGATCTTCTCTAACTTGAGCGTGGTGAGTGGAGAACCGAAAGTGCGATGAGTTTGTAGTGTTCTTCTGCAGAGATCCGAGTGTATGGAGCCTCCTACGGGGTTTTGTGCTTCTTTGTGGAGTTTCGTCCGATTCCTTCCTTATTTCATTGGGCTTCTGCTTCTGGGCAGCATCAAAGGTAAATGACGATGAATCTGTTCTACGTTCTTTTGGATTGTTGTGAGTTTCTTGTTTTAAATTAGTTGAGTTTTAGTAGAAAATTTAGTAATTGAACTTGAGCATATTATAGATGATTTCTAGGTTGTTACTTCATTAAATGAAATAGTAATGGACCATCTGTGCATATATTATTTTTTCTATTTATAGTTGTTTAGTTATTCAGTGATTTTGCTGTGCCGATCAAAAGAAAAAAAAAATTCAGTGATTGTGCTGTGAAATTTATTCAGCTTTCTTTTCCTAAACCAACGGTGGGGAGGTTATGTGGAGCCTGGTGTGGGGTTTTTCACGAGTTGCCTTGTGACCAATGTTTAGTGACAAATTATTGCTTTCATTAAATTAACTTCTGTCAACCACAAGTTGAATTTTGCTTCAAGCATCTCATCTTATGAATAGAAATAATTGAATTTTTTACTTTTGTTACTGATTATTACGAGCTTATTAAGCACAGCAGCACAAGATTTAATATCATGGGAGCACAGAATTTTGAAAGTTGAAAATACAAAGGAATAAATTTAATGGCAGCCAACTATATAATTTTTAAAGGCCAGCTTAGAATTATTTCTAGGCAAAACCGAGGAATTTAAATAGTTTCTGCTCTTGCTTCATTTTCTAGTTTCCATAATGGAATATGTAATAGCTTATTGTATGTCATGCTTCACTAGACTAGAGAAGATTTAGGGTATGGTTCTACATCAGATGTGTGATTGCAAACCTTACTAATCATTGCTCAAACTGTCAATCACTTCAGGTATCCTTTTCTGCCCTTTGATATGCGTAATAATTGCAACTGGGAACACTGCTATCATACTTGTACTTTGGACAGTGCATGCAGTTTGGACATATTATTGCGTTCTGAGGTGCTTTCCTTGACTGCCACTCTTTCAAATTTTAGCTCACTTTACTGTCTGTTATGAAATTGTGATTACTTTCTCATGGCGATTTCTCTAACGGACAGAGCTAAACAATTAGGGCCACTTCTGAAGATTGTTATCTGCCTGTGTGTACTACCAGTGCTGTTGGTTTTGTGCCCGGCTTTTGGTATTCTTGGAAGCGTTCTAGGTGGAGCAGCCTATGGATTTCTTTCACCCATATTTGCTACTTTTGAAGCTGTAGAGGAAGGAAAAGATGACAAGCTTTACCACTGTTTCATTGTATGTTCATTATGTTATATTTCTGCTTTAGATGGTCACTACTACTGTTTTACGGTTATTAATTTCAGAAACTGTACTAAATTGTCAGGATGGTACTTGGAGCACTGTTGAAAAGTCTTGCATGGTTGTAAGGGATGTAAAAGACGTTGCTTTCCATTCATACTTCTCGGTTATGGATGACCTGCTACAGAGAGGACCTCCAAATGCAAAATATTATGAGATCAGGTTTACATGTCTCTCTATTTTGTTTATTTTGATGTCATTGTGCTGTCTGACCTGGAGGCCACGGGTTCAAAACCTGGAAACAACCTCTGCATTTTCTAGGGGTTAAGACTGCATACAGATACCCTCCTTGACCCTACTCAGTTGGAAACAATCTCTACACATTGGTTGAAGCTGCATACAGATACTTTAAAGCTTTTCAAGTTTTAAATCTTAGTTGTGTAGATAGTATGTTATGAACGTGAGTGCTAGTTATTTTACTTTGAAACTAAAGGAGCTGGGTTGAAACAAATGAAAAAAAAAAATATCAATATTCCCTCAAGTAGGTCGTTGGATTTCCTGTAGATTGCTATCTTTCAAAAACTTAACTCTTAAAATCACAGAGGGCACAACTCTTCTGTATGTCATACCAAATAGTGATGATTAGGTTGTTTTAATCTTTAATCATTTGCATTCCGAACTTATTAGCGTTCTTGAGCATATTACTGAAAATAATGACAGAAGACATTGATCTTGGATGGAATCTTAAAGAATGGTAATTATTTTTGCGAATATCTTCTGGTTCCAGTGACATTTCAGTAAAAAGTAGAAGTCAAAGTACAGAAAAATCTCAATTAATTGTTTTTCCAAAATTTTCTATTTTTTGGTTCAAACAATACTTGGCGAACCAGATAACACTAATTGTAAACTATGTTATTTTTTCTTATGTATTTTATGTGCCAGTTGTATCTTTAGTTTCTGGTAGATTTATCATGAGAATATTCATCTGTAAATTGAAAAAGAAAAGTGATTGAATTGGTGGTTTTTAAAATATAAAAGCAATAGAGAATGTAACCATGAAAGGTAATTCTAGATAACCAGTCATAATATGCCAAGTATGATGGCTGACAAGATTAGTGCTATACTATTATTTTTTTTTTAATTTTTTCTGCTTTAGTGCAGGCTGTTTTATATTCCTGGTGCTTTAATAGCTGCAGTTATTGGAATTGTGGTTGATGTGCCAATTATATCATTTGTTGCCCTATGCAAAGGTCCATACATGCTTTTTAAGGGGTGGCATAGACTGTTTCATGACCTCATTGGCCGTGAAGGCCCTTTCCTGGAGACAATATGTGTGCCTCTGGCAGGTCTTGCTATCCTTCTCTGGCCATTGGCTGTGGGCGGGGCAGTTCTGGCATCCATATTAGCAAGTTTCTTTCTTGGTGCATATGCAGGGATTATTGCTTATCAGGTCAGTCCTCATATTTTTTCTCTACTGAGATGTACTATACTACTATTGTTATTATAGCTGTTAGAAATAGTGGATATAAGGATTAATTAGATTGATTCTATATTTTTGTTATTAGTTTAAAATAGGGTAGCTGAATGAATGTATTATAATTATGACCTCAATCTTAGAAAGTGGATTTAGATTTAACATCAATCTTACACAACCATCTTGTAAGGTGGGTTTACACACTTCTATACCATAATTTGGTTATATTTCTAGTTAAAGTGAGATTTCCAATATACCCTCTTCAAATTTTACTAGATTAGATTCTATTAAATCTTAGAAAATGGGTTTAGCCTTAACCTTTCAAAACTTATTTGTTATATGTAGATCAACTTTACAAAGTATAGTCATTTTTTTTTTTCACATTGCCACCTACATACTTCTGAAGAGGTTACTGAGTCCCTCATTAAAGAAGTTTAAGGCTTCACGGATTTTCTTTTCACCAGTCTCAGAAGGAGATCACATTTTTACGAGAGAATTTTGGACTGATCTCTTTAAACAGTCAGAAACCAGTCTAAAACTCAGCTCTGCCTATCATTCACTGTTGGATGTTCAATTGGGCATACTGAAATTGTCAGTTTATGAAATTCTTTACAGGTTTTAAACATAACCAGTGGACAGGGCTTAGTTAGTTGGGTTGAGTTCTCTTACATTGCTAACCACCATATTTCCGTGAAATGTTTCCTGTATGACCACATATGGAAGAGACCCTTCCTTATTGCTCAAATGTGCAGAAGATGTATCAACAGTAGAAGTTAACCAGTTGATGGCATGGCTGAAAGAACAGTAGTGTTAGATGTCAAATCATATTTGGTGCTGATTCATAAGAAAATGAAGCAGTACAGTGATAAGAATAGAAGGGATGTGAAGGGACTTGAATAATGAGAGGGAAAATAATTTTTTTATTAATTACTAGAGATGAATACAAAAAAATAGAGGATGAGTTGGAGAGCCTGATTTTCCTCTCTTAGGATCTCATTTATAATGACATTAGAAGTTCAGATACAACGAAGAGAGGAAATAGAAAATGATAAGAAAGGTTATTTTAATGGGTATAACATAAAAACAACAACTTTTAAATGTGTCATGCTTTGAACAAATATATTAAGTCCGAGGAATCCTCTCAAAGATTTTGTTGACTCATCTACAAGTTGATCATTTGATTTGACAAACTTAGTGCAAATTTCTTTGGAAAATAACTTTTCTCAAATAATAGTCAAACTGAGTTGACAATGACAGTCAATCTTTATATGTTTAGTCCTTTCATGGAACACTGGATTAGAAACAATGTAGAAAGCATCGTTCTTATCACAATACATTTTCATTTGTTAAATCTAACGTAAAGCTAATTCTTGGAAGAATTGTTTTACCCATATAAGTGCACAAGTGAGAAATGCCAACATAAATACAAAAATAGAGAATGAATTGGAGACTTGATTTTCCTCTCTTAGGATCTCATATTTATAATGACAGAAGTTCAAATACAATGAATGAGTGGAAAGAGAAAAGGATAAGGTTATATCTAGAAACTGGTTATAACACAAAACACAACAACTTTTCAACAAATTCTATCTAGGATGATCGGGCAATTACATTTTGTTTTACGCTTTTTGAAGGGATAATATTAGCTTTAATGATAACACATTATCTTGTAATAGAGTGCTTGTCTACAGGAAACCTGCCAATCAACATCACAATGCCCAAAGATTTGGGTATTCCCTTTATCTTAATAAAGTATATCTTGTCCTAGAGCCGTTTTTAAGTACATTGTAATTCGGATGACAACATTCCAAATATCAATACAAGAATTTTGCATACACTGACTCACAACTTCAACTACAAAGACAAATTCGGTCAAGTATTTGTAAGATAAATCAATTTTTTAACCAGCTTCTATATCTTTATAGATTAGAGAAAGCTTCTCTATCTATTTTGCCATTAATTTCTTATTTGAACCTAAGGACTATCCACTAATTTACAATCAATCATATATGTCTCATTTTGGATGTCTAGAGCATATTTCCTGAGAAATCTCAAAACCTTGGATTGGGCTACTTTTGTGCCCAAAAACTAATTGAGACTTCCAAGATCCTTGTTCTAAAAGTGATTGCCTAGGTATTCATTTTATTGAAATATTCTAGAAACATCATTCTCTTCAATGACAATGTCATCAACTTGCATATTGTATGCACTTTCTAGGGAAGGTGTGACTAGAAAACAAAATTATTTATCTCACAACATTTCAAACTTTTTAAAATAAAAGAGAAAGAGGCATAGTACGAATCCCTAATGTGTATTGAGCACATAGGGTTATGCATGTATAAATAGGAAAACAAAAGGATATGGGCCTAAGTCCATTACATCTAACACTCTCCTTTAAGCTGATGCATATAATCGTATGTACCAAGCTTGTTACAAATATAATCAATTTTAAGTCTCTGTAAAGACTTAATGAAAATATTTGCTAATTGATCACGAGTTAATGAAGTCTTGATGTCTACAAATATAATATTTTCTTGAATAAAATGATAATCAATCTTAATGTATTTGGTTTTTTCATAAAAGACGGGATTAGAGCTAATATGAAGAGCAATTTGATTATCACATATTAGTGTCATTTGAGTGACATCTCTAAATTGCAATTCTTTAAGTAATTGTTTAGGCCAAATATGTTCACAAGTGGCTCAGGCCGTAGCTCTATATTTTTCTTCTCCACTAGATCTTGCCACAACATTTTGTTTCTTGCTCTTCCAAGAAATCAAGTTATCATCAATGGAAACATAATATCTAGAAGAGGATCTTCTATCTGAAAGAGATCTTGTCTAATAAATGACAAGCAATTTTAGTATGATTATTGTGACCATATACCAAACCTTTTTCAGGAGTTCCTTTAATGTACTTTAATATACAAATATACAAATGACTGCATTCCAATGATCTACAGTTGGAGAATTAAGAAATTGACTCACCATACTGAATGAAAAAGAAATATCAAGGCGTGTAACTGTAAGATAGTTCAACTTTCCAACTAATCTTCTATACTTTAGGAGATTTGAGAGTGGCTTCCTTTGGTTACGTAAGAGTTTAACATTAAGATCCATGAGTTTGTTAACAAACTTTGAATTCATCAACTTAGTTTTCTCCAAAATATCCAATGCATACCTCCTTTGAGAAATAAAAATTCCATTATTGGATTGTGCTACCTCAATACAATGTTATCGATATCGGATAACAGAAAATCAAAGACCCCAAAATTCCTTTATGAAATTATAGCAGAAACCATATCGGGTTTTGGCGAAAGCATTGCAGTCAAAAGAAATATAATATATGCATATAGATAATTAAAAAAAGAAAAATATAATTGTAGTATTGTTAGTGACAACTACAGTGGAATGAATCATGGAAGGCAAAATGAATGCGCTTGAAAGGTGGGCCAACGAACAGGATAAGGCAATGACAAAAGTGAGAGGAAATATTCAAGAAATGAGAGAAGATATCCAAGAAATGAAAGAAATGATGTGGAAATCCAAGAATCCTGAGAGGGGCTCAAAAGCAAGTGAGAAATTTGTTTATAGAGCAAGAAAGGGAAGGGGGGAGAAACTTCTTCAAGACATCATGAAAGGAAAGAAAGAGGTAAAGATAGGTATGGATGCTGAGAAAGATAGTCTACAAGACATCAATAAAGCAAAGAATAAGGCAATGACAAAAGTGAGAGGAAATATTCAAGAAATGAGAGAAGATATCCAAGAAATGAAAGAAATGATGCGGAAATCCAAGAATCAGGAGAGGGGCTCAAAAGCAAGTGAGAAATTTGTTTAAAGAGCAAGAAAGGGAAGAGAGATAAACTTCTTCAAGACATCTTGAAAGGAAATAAAGAGGTAAAGACGGGTATGGATGCTAAGAAAGACAGTCTACAAGACATCAAGAAAGCAAAGAAACCTTCAGATGTAGGAGAAAATTCAATCAATTGGGAGAAGAAAAGAGAAAAGGATGCCATTGACAATAATGGACCTAGGAAGGGTGAGGAAGAACCATTTTTCCCATGGGTGGAAAGAGAGGAGTTGTCTGCATTTGAAGGGACTGACACCCAAGGTCAAACAACAAGGGCAACAAATGTTTTTGAAGTTCATAACATCAAAGGATCAACAAAAGTACACCCAACCGTCAATAACAACGAAGAAAATGTAGTCCAGGGGTTCAAGATTTGGCAACAAATATGCAAGAACCTTTTGCGGGAAGATCTTGAAACAACTCTACTAAGGATAGTTGAAAGGAACAAAAGAAGCATGCTATTTGAGAGTTTGGCAGTAGCATAGATTGGGAGTGTGGAAATTTTATGTGAGAGTTTGACAGTAGAGGGAAGTTTTACTTTGAATCATTCAAATTTTGTTCAATCTTCATTTCATTTTCCTTGAACTGGATTTAGTAACTGTGAAATAGTAGAGAAGATTAGGAGAAATCTCCCTTATGTGTTTAGCATACACATAGGGTAGTTTATTTATAATGTAAGATAAGGGTTAAACCCTAAATACAGAATGGGCTAAGCCCAATTAACATAAACACACAACTTAACATCTAACACTCCCCCTCAAGCTGGAGCATATAAATCATATGTTCCAAGCTTGTTACAAAGATAGTCAATTTTAGGTCCTCGTAAGGACTTGGTGAATATGTCTGCCAACTGGTTGCTTGAGTTAACGAACTCAGTCTTGATATCTCCGGATATGATTTTTTCTCTAATAAAATGACAATCAACTTCAATGTGCTTGGTTCTCTCATGGAAGACAGGGTTAGAGCTAATATGAAGAGCAGCTTGATTATCACATATAAGTGTCATGTGAGTGATATCTCCAAATTTCAACTCACTAAGTAATTGTTTAAGCCACACAAGCTCACAAGTAGCAGATGCCATAGCTCTATATTCTGCTTCTGCGCTGGACCTTGCCACAACACTTTGCTTCTTACTTTTCCAAGATATCAGGTTGCCACCAATAGAGACACAATATCCAGAAGTAGACCTCCTATCAGAAGGGGAACCAGCCCAATCAGCATCTGAATAGCAAACGATTTTTGCATCGTTGTTAGGGCCATATAGCAAACCTTTTCCAGGTGATCCTTTAATATACTTCAGTATGCGAACAACTGCATCCCAATGGTCTTCACATGGGGAGTTTAGAAATTGACTTACCACACTAACTGCGAAGGAAATGTCAGGACGCGTTACAGTAAGATAGTTTAATTTACCAACTAATCTTCTGTACTGTTCAGGATCTGAGAAAGGCTCTCCCTGATTTGGTAGGAGTTTGATGTTAGGGTCCATAGGTGTCTCAACAGATTTACAGTTCATTAACCTTATTTCCTCCAAGATGTCTAACGCATACTTCCTCTGAGATATGACAATACCATCATTTGATTGTGCTACTTCAATACCCAAAAAGTATCGGAGTTTGCCAAGATCTTTGGTTTGAAAATGGTGACAAAGGTGTTGTTTCATCTGAGAGATGCCGAGATAGTCACTTCCTGTGAGAACAATATCATTGACATACACTATTAAGTAAATACATCCAGCACTTGAGTGGCGATAGAACACTGAATGATCCGCTTCACAGCGAGACATACCAAATTGTTGAACAACACAACTGAATTTACCAAACCAGGCCCGAGGAGACTGTTTTAGGCCATATAAGGATTTGCGAAGACGACATACCAATCCAGATGACTCCCCCTGAGCAACAAAGCCAGGCGGTTGCTCCATATAAATTTCTTCATGCAAATCACCATTTAGGAAAGCATTTTTGACATCAAGTTGGTAAAGAGGCCATTGTCGAAGAGCGGCCATGGCAATGAATATGCGAACAGAGGTCATTTTTGCCACTGGAGAAAAAGTATCACCATAATCCAAACAAAAAATCTGTGTAGCCTTTGGCAACCAGTCGAGCTTTCAGACGATCAATTGTGCCATCAGGGCCAACCTTGATAGCATACACCCACCTGCAACCAACAACAGACTTTCCAGATGGTAATTGGACAAGCTCCCAAGTCCCACTTTTCTGTAAAGCACTTAATTCATCCAGCATAACTTGACGCCAGCCAGGATGAGTTAGGCATCACCCACAAATTTAGGAATTGACAAAGAAGAAATGGATGAGAGACAAGTGTAAAAAGATGGAGATAATTTGTGGTAACTAGGAACAGTATAATGGGGGGAAGGGTTACGGGTAGAGCGTATACCTTTACGGAGGGCAATAGGCAAGTCAGACTCATTTGCTGGAGTCGGATGAGGCACAGGAGGCGGCACTGGAAGTGAGTCATGAGGGAGACAATTGCGGCGACTATAAACTTGAAGGGGTGGTGGTGAAGGACGATCCTGTGGTGAATGAGAGTCTAAAGAAGGAGGAGACAAAATGGGTGGAGCATCACCAGGAGGATCACAAATAAGAGGAATATCAACAGTAACAGGGAGAGGTACAGAACTAGAAGATAGATGTGTAAAGTAAAAAGAAGATTCATCAAAAGTGACATCAGCAGAGATAAAATGACGATTGAGGGAAGGGGAAAAACATTTATAGCCCTTTTGTGACCGTGAAAATCCTAAGAAGACACATTTGTGAGACCTAGGAGATAACTTATCAAGACCAGGACTAAAATCATGAACATAACATGTAGACCCAAAAACTCTAAGAGGTAATGGATGTAGAGGGTCTTGAGGAAATAAGATAGAATGAGGGATTTTGTTATCTAGGACGAAAGATGGCATGCGGTTAATAAGATAACATGCCGTGAGAACAGCATCACCCTAAAAACGTGAGGGTACTTGACCATGAATGAGAAGGGTACGAGTTGTTTCAATAAGGTGTCTATTCTTGCGCTCAGCCACCCCATTTTGTTGAGGGGTATAGGCACATGAGGTTTGGTGAAGAATGCCATGAGAAGCCATGAAATGTTTAAACGGTTGAGAAAGGTATTCACGGCCATTATCATTGCGTAAAGTGCGAATAGAAACCCCAAACTGAGTTTTTATTTCATTGAAAAAAGATTGAAAAATAGAAAAACAACTCAGAACGATTCTTCATGAGAAACAACCAAGTACATCTGGAATAGTCATCAATAAGGTAACAAAATACTGAAATCCTAAAGTTGACTTAACACGACTAGGTCCCAAATATCAGAATGAACCAATGAAAAGGGGGATGACGCTCGTTGTGAAACACTACGAGGAAAGGAACTACGAGTATGTTTACCTAACTGACAAGACTCACACGACAAACATTGATAATTTCGACAGACTCGGAACAAGTTGCTTGCAGTTTGGCAAGACTAGGATGACCTAACTGAGCATGAAGAAGGGATGGTGACTCCATGATTACGCCAGCATGTGGAGAAGGGCTGAGATGATATAGGCCATGAGACTCACATCCTGTGCCAATCATGTGTTTCGAACTCAGGTCTTGCAACCAAACAGAATCTTTGGTAAATGAAATAACACAATTAAGGGAACGAGTTAGACGACTTACGGACAATAAGTTAAAAGGAGACTCAGGGACATAAAGGACATTATCAATGGATATGGACGGAAAAATATGAACAGTACCAATACCATGAGATGAGACTCTAGACCCATCAGCCATCGTTACCGAGGGTAAATTATCCGGACATGACAAGGAAGAAAACAAGTACTTGTTACCAGTGATATGATCAGTGGCTCCTGAGTCAAGGACCCAAGATCCGAGAGAGTGAGTCAGACCAACAAAAGGAGTACCTGTGCGTATAACAGAAGCAGATGTAGTGGAACTAGAGTGCTGACGGTCCTCATACCATCTGAGAAATTCCTGAAAGAGTACAGGGTTATTTATGGTATTTGATGAAGTAGAATGGTCTGCAGACGGTGATCGGGGAGGACGTCCATGAAGCGCGTAACATCTATCAATTTTGTGGCCTAGCTTGCCACAGTGGTCACATTTTGGACGTCCTTTACTTGGCTGGCGAGACCGACTCCGATCATCAAGTTGGACAGCCATGGAGAGGGAGAAATCCTTAAAAAATCCAAAGTGCTCCGATTGACGCAACGACAAACAGATCCAGAAAGAGGACGAGGAGGCGAGCAAGACGGTACTGGTCGGCTGCGGATCTCGCCGGCGACGCATCGGCACTCGCGGCGGGAAGCGGCGGATCTGGTGACCTTTGCGGCGGCGCGTGGAGGCGCGTGGGTGGTCCGTTCACCGCAATATTTGTACCACGGTGGTCGCCCGGCCGAGACGATCCCTATGGTGTGGTCGTCGATCGATTCTGGAACTCCGGTGACGGTGGCGACGGCGGTGGCGGTGGCGGTGGCGGCAGCAGCGGCAACGACGGCGGCGATGGGTAGCGGAGACTGAGGAACTGGCTGGAACAAAACCTAAGCTCTAGATACCATATGAAATAGTAGAGAAGATTAGGAGAAATTTCACTTATGTGTTTAGCATACACATAGGGTAGTTTATTTATAATGAAAGATAAGGGTTAAACCCTAAATACAGAATGGGCTAAGCCCAATTAACATAAACACACAACTTAACATCTAACAGTAACGATATGTGGTCGAAGAAAGATTTTCGTTTTCAACCACTCTCTAGTTATATTGTTAAATCCAGTTTTGTTGGTCCCTTTATTCCTTTTATCTCTACTTTGGAGCCCTTGTTTGATAATTCTTGGGTTCATTATGTTGTGGGAGATGTGCATAGTGGAGCTGCTGCCAAAAGTGTTGTTGCTACAATAACTGATGAAGCCAAAGATGAAATTTTGAGGGTTTCACAAAAAATTGTGCTAAAAGATCCAGGAAGAGTGGAAGTCATTGGAGAAGGATTTATTGGATTCAATATTTGTCAGAGTTTATGAATCGAGAATAGATTTTTTGGGGGCGGTAATTATTGGAGTAGAGGGAACACCTTATCATGATGGCCTTTTCTTTGTTGATGTTTTCTTCCGAAGCAACTATTCCACTATACCCCCGGAAGTCCACTACCACTCTTGTGGGCTTCGGCTCAACCCAAAATTATATAGTTTTGGAAAAGTTTGCCTTAGTTTAGCTAGCATCGGGTCTAGCCATGAGACTGAGAAGTGGCAACCAGGTGTTTCAACAATTTTACAAGTTCAGGTCTTTATACAGGGTCTAATCCTAAATTTAGAGCCATACTATAATGAGCCTAGATTTGCCCATCTAATGGGTTCTAAAGAGGGTGTTTTTAATTCTTTGCATTACAATGAGAACACATTCATTCTATCATTGAGGACAATGATGTATATCATGAGAAGACCTCCGAAATTTTTTGAAGACTTTGTGGCTAGACAATTCTCCATGGAAGACAAGAAAATAGGTGTATCGTCAAAGAATGTGACATCAACAGATATATAATATCTCTTGGTGTAGGGAGAATAACATTTATACCTTTTTGAAGATGAGAGTATCCCAAGAAAACACACATAATAGTATCTCTTGGTTATTATTTCCTTTCGTACTGATCTTCTTCTGTTGTTTCCATTTATTGTGTGAATAAAATGAAATCTGTTTCCT
Source organism: Vigna umbellata (assembly GCF_029865625.1). Lineage (NCBI taxonomy): Eukaryota > Viridiplantae > Streptophyta > Magnoliopsida > Fabales > Fabaceae > Vigna > Vigna umbellata. The sequence continues at coordinate 11,115,391 of NC_142169.1, read as the reverse complement.
ATCCCCCAAACCTGTCTGCTGGTTTCCTAGCTGTCTCACTGTCTTTCTGTGTTCTCTGAAATGCAGGAGTCTTCTTTTAAGCTCGGTCTTTCATATGTTGTTGCAGCTTTGGCCATTTATGATGAATACAGCAATGATATTCTTGACATGCCAGAAGGAACCTGCTTCCCTAGGTCTTTTTCTGCTCCCATGCTTCTATCACTGTTACTACAGTCAATGCTTTTTATATTTTTCTTATGCAATTGATCTCTGATGATAGGCCTCAGTTTCACAAAGAAGTTGATTCATCACAACGAGCATCTAATTCAATTTCCATCTCAAGACCTAGCTCCTTCCAAAAGGCCCCTTCTCGCACGACTTCAATGAAGAACATTGTTGAGCTGAAATCATTTGAGGTATTCTTTGTAATATCTTGTGTCGAATGATGTGACTTAAGATATCATCTTGTCTTCCTTGAATGTGATCATGTTTTTCAGCTTGATGGTCCGTACAAAATAATTTGTTCATGAATTGTGTAGTTGTTCGATGCCTTATTCAAGGAATGTTGCCGAGTTGGAGAAAAAATGGTTTCTGAAGGTTTAATTACAAGAAAAGACATAGAAGAAGCCAGATCTGGTGAAGGGAGTAGAGTTATTAGTATTGGTTTGCCAGCATATTGCTTAGTTCAAGGACTCTTGCGCTCTGCAAAATTCAATTCCATGGGCATATTTATTAGTAAGTGGAACCCTTCGAGCAGTTCTTGTTATTTTCCCCCAGCTCCTTTCTTTCTTCTTTCTTTTTTCTTTTTAAACTTCTAAGACTTCTACACTTTTCCTTACCCTTTTCTCTTTTTGATATTTTTTTCTTTAAACCATTTTGTTTACTTGCCTCATGTAGGTGATGATACTGAACTAACTACCACAAACAGACCAAGAGAGAAATTCTTTGACTGGTTCCTTAACCCCCTTTTGATCATTAAAGAGCAAATCAAAGCTGAAAATCTTTCTGCCTCAGAAGAGGACTACCTCTGCAAGTTAGTTCTCTTGATTGGTGATGCAGAGAGACTGAAAAATTCTATCAATGCTCCAGCCCCTGAATCCGAAGTCAAACGTGCAGAACTTGAGGCATTGGCTAGAAGGTACTTAATATACCAAAAAACTTGGTTAATGTGAATTTGGGCAAGCACTTACAAACTTACCATGCATAGTATTTTGTGATTGAATGATTTTGAAAAATTGTTTTATTCTCTTAATGTATAATATATTTTCTCTTAGTATAAATCAAACTTTTTGAATATTTTAAAAATCAACGTATGAATCTTAATGTCTTCAAATGCTACCAGCATCTAACTTCTCCATAAAACATTTCACAAATTTCTAAGGGTTTTTATTGTAAAGCAGTAATCAAGTTCTTATAACGTGAAAAACTTTCATGTCAAGATTTCACAAATTTCAATGTTACATTTTGTTGGCTTTTAAAGCCCAAAATACTTTACAGTGATGGACCTTGCCATTTTTCTGATGATGCTTTTACTTCAGATAGGTTTCGTTCCAATGATCCATGTCAAGAATTTCTCTCATTTTTGTTTCCGTTCTGAAACACAGATTACAAGGGATCACCAAATCCATGTCAAGGTTCCCAACCTTCAAGCGACGCTTCGATGATCTTGTAAAATCGTTATCTGATGATCAGAAACTTGGAGGTCCAATAATGGCCAGATCAAAGAGTGCCTTTGCTCGGTTGGTTAGTTTAAAATCTTTCAAGGGGACAAGAAACGGCTCTTCTCACGGATCAAACGTGGTACGAGACATAGAAAATGATAACAATATCGTGTAATTGACAAATTTAATCTCATAGGTATAACCTTGAATCCATCTTTAGATAGAAATATGAGTGTAATTGACAATAATTGTGAGTTAATTCCTATATATGATAAGACAAATTTATATTATTAACCCCAGAAATCATATTAGATATGATTTTTTTGAAGTTGTTGTAAACAAAAGCACGATGATAGCATAAAATTTGTAAAATTCTCTTGTATAGAAAATTTTTGCTAATTATAATTTCTGACCCTGTATATGTGCAAATTCGAGCAGAAACCAGCGTCAAAGGATTTAACTGTAGACCCGCGTTACATTGTCATTGTGGCTTGCTGTACTTCTCGTCAGATCAATGATTCCAGTGGGAAACTTACCTAGAATTGAACATTCTCTCCCAGGCTTGTTCAAAATTGGTAGATCTCAAGGACATTTTGTGTTGCTTGAATTTCAGTTTAACGTGATTTTTAAATATTACGATATATATATATATATATATCATCGTTGTGAAGTCGTTCACCATTGGATTGAATTGATTTTTAAATGGTGGGTTCCAAATGTATGGTTCTTTATTTTCATCGTTCGGATCATCAGTAAGAGGTCTAATTTGGGAGAAAACAGCCTCAAATTAGCAGCTTTGTTTTTGGAGAATTTTATAAAATCTGCATTGGTGTTTTCGTTGTTGTGAAATCGTTCACCGTTGGATTGGGCTGATTTTTGGACAGTGAGTTCCAGACGTATGGTTTTTCATTTTGACTGTTCAGAGATTTCAACTCCTGGCCCATGGGTTGACCTTAACCCCTTTTAAAATCAAGCTCCAATTTTCTAGCTCCCTTAATAGGGGGTTTTTTAAAAGCCCCAACCTCTAAAGCCCCACATAAAGTGGGTTGGGGTAGGGTTAGGATGGGGCTAGCCCCCAAACTAAATTAATTCACTTTTAATGTTTTTTAGTTATTTCTTTTATTTACTTTACAAGTTCAATAATTTTCAAAATTTACATGATATTTAACATCTTTTTAATTAAATATAAATGTATAAATATTGATTTTATAAAAACTTATTTAAAATAATTTTTTAATTATAAGTATATTTTAAATATATAATTTTATTATTTTGGAAAGTTGAAAAAGAAAATTTTATTATTATTTTTATTTAAAAGAAAATGAAAAAAATTTCAAAAAATAAATTATAAAAGTAACACAGTTGAAATTCGATTTTTCAATAATCGGTATCTATATAAATATTTGAAATATTAATTATGGATAGATTTTAAATTCAAATCTACTGATTGGATAAATTTTTAATATCGGTGTAAAATTTTTATTTTTTATAGTTTGTCATATAAAATTCTTTTGTTGAATGTTTTGTATAGATATATATACATTAAAAAATTAAACCACAAACTTTGTAAAGTTTAAAATTAATTTCACGTAATAAAAACTAACTTTTTAGTGAAAATTCTTGTTAGACAAAATTCTTATAAATATCATATATGTTAGTATACAAGATCTAGATGTAATCCTAGTGGTTATAAAATCATTTTTTTTCTAACCTTTTAGATTAAATTAATATTTTAAAATCATATTTATCTTTATCCAACAAAGATCGTTTTTATTGAATTATTTATCATAATTGAGCCGATTGTAATAAAAAATAATTAAATAATAGATACAATATTTTTAAATAAATATAATGTTATAATTTATAATACTAAAATTAAAATTATTATTATATTTAATTATTAACATATAAAATAAATAAAAATTATAAAAATTATAATAATAAATAAATTACATCAATGTCTCTTAATAAGAAACTAATAAAAAAGACAAATGAATATAATATAAAATATATGAAAAAGACATAAAAATATATAAATTAATGTAAATGACTAAATAATACGTTTCATAAAAAATTTTTAAAAGAATTATATAACTTTGTAAATAATAACTATTAATTTTATTAAATTTGGAAAATTAAAAAAGTTAAAAAGTTATTAAGTCAAAATTTTAACATGTTCACACCAATTAAAAATAATGTAATTTTGATCACAAATCTTAATCGAATGATATTGATTTAAACTAGTGACAAAATAGATTACCATCTATAAATAAATTCGTTAGTCCATCAAAATTTTACATATTAAATTAAATTTTTTAACTTTTAAACTTATTTTATGTGATATCTCTGAACCGTCAAATTTACAAACCAAAATTAAGAAACCAAAATTAAGATGAAAAAATTATCAAAACAAAATTTGAAAATTAAGAAATAATTGTATAAAAGCATTATTATTAAACTAATTAATATAGAAACAGTTATGAAGTAGAAAAATAATTTTATTGATAAAAAAATATAATTATACATGAATCAACTATGGTTATAAGTTATTACTAACAAAGATAAAATGAAAGCTGGATAAAAAATACATATGATTTGTGGTTACTTGTATGATGATATTATGTTTCTAGACGTTAAATTTTGTAAAAAGAAAAGCCCATGGGCTGGCCCTGACCTATAGGGCTTTAGGGGTTTTTAGCCCTGTGGGCTTTTTTAATAAAGAGTTTTTTTGGCCCTGTGGGCTTTTTTGGCCCCAACCCACATGGGCTAGGGCCAAATCTTATTAAAGGGGCTCATTTGACAGCTCTAATTCTCTCCCAGGCTTGTTCAAAATTGGTAGATCTCAAGGACATTTTGTGTTGCTTGAATTTCAGTTTAACGTGATTTTTAAATATTACGATATATGTATATATCATCGTTGTGAAGTCGTTCACCATTGGATTGAGTTGATTTTTAAATGGTGGGTTCCAAATGTATGATTCTTTATTTTGACCGTTCGGATCATCAGTAAGAGGTCTAATTTGGGAGAAAACAGCCTCAAATTAGCAGCTCTGTTTTTGGAGAATTTTATAAAATCTGCATTGGTGTTTTCGTTGTTGTGAAATCGTTCACCGTTGGATTGGGCTGATTTTTGGACAGTGAGTTCCAGACGTATGGTTTTTCATTTTGACTGTTCAGATTGTTAATCAGAGGTCCAGCTGAGAGAAAACAACCTTGCATCAATAAATCTATTTTGGAGAATTTTCACTTTCTTGGTTCTCATTTGTAAGCATTATGCTTAGTTAGTTTGGCTTATTAAAATCCTTATTATGTGTTTTTATCGGAGACTCTTTTCACCCTATAGGGGGTATAACATATCAATGATTGGATCTAGATGTATAATATGTGTTTGAGTATGTTTGCATGGGTATGTGATGCTTGAATGCATGTATGATGTGTTAACTATGTTTCCACATGATATAGGATTGATGTATATATGTTTGAATGCTTACATCATGTCCATGATGTGTTTCGATTCGACAATAATCGATTATCATTAGTTATAATTGATTGTCTACGCGTTGGTTTTGAGTGTGAATTTGTTCTACGTGATGTTTTTGGATAAATTTCACTTAGATAATCGATTATTTAAGTGATAATTGATTATCATAGTGCATTTTGGTGAAAAATGATGGATTTGATGAAAATGGACGTGAACCAAGTTTGAGGAGCTGTGAAACATGATGATAGTTAGAGATTGAGCGTTTAGGATCAGTTTGACTTGTGGTTGAGAGTGGAGCATGAGTGAGTGTTGGATGTACCTGAGTATGTGATTGATGAGCATGAGAGTGGAGGATAAGTCTACTTGTTGTACCTCGTAAATTCTGGTTCTATCTGCTGATAGGTGCTTCTTTTTACCTTGTATACATTTGAAGGAGATGATCTATACAGGAGGCTACATATGTCCTGTAGGGGAGGCTACAAGTGGGCTGTAAGAGCGACTATAGTCGGTGAGGTAGGGTATAGGATTGAGACGGACTCTTTCCACTATGATATTATGGTACGGTGATGCTCATGGTATTATTCATGACTAAGATAGTCATGATGGTGGTGTATCTATGATGATGATCATGGTACTTGAGATACTTTAGGTTATGTTATATTGATAGCGGTGTTACTATAATGGTTACCATAAGTAGTTAGCATGAGTGCTAATGAGTAGATAGACCAAGGATATAGATGTGAGATGTTAGGGATGACATCAAGGGTTAGAGACCAAGGATCGATGATCGAAGTTCAAGAAAATTGGATGTTGTGCTTGTTGTTTGAAAGCTGAGATAAATCCAATTTTGAGTTTTGGAATAAGTTTTGAACCACATCCACTTTTGCTAGATTTTTGTGTGAATTGATGTTGCAGAATAGTACTTGCCAAGAGATATCATGTTGGTAACATATTAGTTGGTGGGGATCTCCAATTTTCTCCAAGCTGGATTTCCAAAACCTTCAAATGAGTAGATTTTGCACATTGGTACATTATCAATGTGACTAGTTAATGAAGAGAAAAGCATTCATGTGCATTGCATAAAGAGATCAAGCAGAGAGAATCCTTAATGATTTAGAAACACTAGTGTAGGGAGAGAGTTTAAATTCGAGCTATGATTTTTTTTTTGTGCGAACAAGAATCAATTTTGAATTGTGCTGATATGTTTACTATTTCTCTTGTTTCTTTGGAATTTGGTGTAGTTAAATTACAGTACTGCATGGAAAAGGAATTCTTTCTTGAATGACAACTAGATACAGTAGTGAAATCAAGGAATTAGGAGACCAAAGCTACTCAGAATTAAAGAGAATGCATGTGAATTTCTGCACAAGATTTGTCTGTGGCAGTAGAGTTATTCACTTTCTTGTAAAAGGCCATCATACCAAGTGTTGTGGAAGAGTCTTTGGTATTCTTTTAATTCTTGGCAAGTTTCTTTGCGTGGTTTGAATTTGACATGATCCAGACGAAGAGTATCTCTTTTTTGGAGGATGTGACTCTCATTATCGATAATTTGCAGGATTTAAAACATTTAGATTCATCTCACTGTAATTCTAAGATATATCTTAATTTTTTTGACATCCAAGAAGCTCGTCTTGTAGAGGAAATGAAAATAGCCTCTAAATAGGCTAATATACTTGATGAAATGAAAGGTTCTAATTATGAGTTAATACTAAATCATCAAAAGTAAGATTCCTAAAAAATACTAATAAGTTTTAAAAGCTTTTTGTAGTTAATATGTCAAGAAATTTGATTATTGAGCTTTAGTTTCTTTTTTGGTATTGCATTGATTTACTTTTTTCTATTTATGTAGTTATTTAATTTTTTTTATAATTGGTAATTTTGTCTATATGTGCGATATATTTTTATCATAAGTTTGATGTGATTTCTCATAATTTTTTTTTGTTTTTTTTATAATAAAAATTTTATGTTATGATAATAATGTCTAGTATAAGTGCTTATTTAGAATCAATATTAATTGAAATGTTCATAAAATACTTTTATGAAAGAAAAACATCTATGAATAAAAATGTAAAGTCTTCAATTATGGGTTAGGAAAAGAAATAAAAGAGAGTATGAATATAATAACTCAAGATTACGAGATAGGTATTGACAAAATGATTTTACCATAAAAGAGAGCCCTTTGTGCAAGAAAAGACTTATTTCGTATCAATAAACGTAAAATATACATAGCACTAAATGTTCCAAGTTGTACATGTTAATAAAAAAGATTACAAGTGAGTTAATAAAAAAGATTACAAGTGAGTTAATAGAAAAGATTACTAAGTGAGTTAATAACCGTACCTATAAATTTATAACAAGAATCTTGTAAAAGATTATTACTATTTAAAAGCATATTATCTATATATAGGTTTTCGTACTCACAAATAAGATGATAAACGACATACTGTACTATAAAACACTATACTATATCTAAAACTCGAAAATGACAAATTAAAAAGCAGAAATAATACCCTTAGTTACTAAAATTTATATCTTAATTTCCAATCTTTCCTTCCCCTTTAACAATAACGTTAAAGTAAGTCATTTTCATTCATTCGGTTTGGTTGATCAGCTTAACCTAATTCACTTTTTATTAATTAAAAGTTTGTAGTTCAATTAGATCTATCACAAATTTGTCAATTAATAGATTAACTTACTTACAAATATTTTATTTTATAATTTATTTTATATATTTATTTTAATATAATGAGAGTAGATTAACTTAATTTATTTTCTTATAATAGTGTTTACTAATTATCTAAATATTATTATAAAGGTAGTATTCAAGTACAAACATATATAACATGATAAACAAATAAATTGAACATTCACATTATTCAAATCTTATTGAATAACATTATAGTATTTAGAAATATCAAAAACCTATATAATTAAAAGCAGTAAATAATTATAATAAAAGAACATATAAAAAATATTAAAAATATAAAGATAATAGTTGAAAATTAAAGTATCATCATATATAATTTCACAAACAAATAAATTAGACATTGAAATTATTTGAACAATACTGAATAATATTCTAATATATAAAAATATCAAATTGTGAATATATATATATATATATATATATATATATAATTTAAATAGTAAATAATTATAATAAAAAAATTTATAAAACATTATAAAAAAGTTAATAAAGTTAATAGGTTACAAAATCAATCCATTTTTAACTTACTTGAATCTTATTAACCCATGAATTAAGTGAATGGTATCCAGTTCAACCCACATTTAAAAAAAGACACTAAAATTTTTTAGAACTCAACTGTTATGAAAAAAAAAGATTGAAAATTGTGTATATTATTTCATTATAAAGAGAGAGTACAGTTAATATATATATATATATATATATATATATATATATATATATATATATATATATATATATATATATATAGATAGTTGTTTAAAACAATATAAAAACAGAATATAAATATATGAACATAAATACACAGATATGAACGAAAAATAAATTAAATCCAATATCTCCGTCAAGTTGCAGCATATATATCTTTAATGCTCAACTTGGACAACAAAGATTGAAATTGTGCTGATGCAAAGCTTTAGTATGAATGTCTGCAAGTTGGGCTGAAGTAGAAATGGGCAAGAACTTAATTACACCAGCTTGAACTTTATCCCTTATGAGATAACAATCAATTTCAATATGTTTTGTCCTCTCATGCATGACTGGATTTTGCGCAATTTGCATAGCAGATTGATTGTCACAAAACAGAGGAACTGGTTGTGGTAGAGGCTGTTTCAAATCATGGAGCAAATACAAAAAAACCATTGAATTTCACATGTTGTGGAAGCTAAGGCTCTATATTCTGCTTCGATTGATGATCTAGATATAGTACCTTGCTTCTTGGATTTCCAACTAATTAAGGATGCACCACAGAACACATTAAAACCAGTCACCGACCTTCTAGTGTCAAGGCAAGCAGCCCAATCAAAATCACTAAAAGCCTTGAGATCATGTTCTTTGTTGGAGGGAAAAAATAATCCTTGTCCTGGATTGTTCTTGATATATCTCAGGATCCTTATTGTTGTTGCATAGTGATCTTCTAAAGGATTGGAAAGAAATTGACTCAGGGTACTAACAACAAAACATAAATATGGTCTTGTGTTGGTTAGATATAATAACCTGCCAAGAAGTCTTCTATAGGCATGCACATCTGAATAGGGTTTCCTTTCTGTCTTGGAAAATTTTGTGTCTGGCTGTATGGGAGTAGAAACAGGTTGACATCCCAACAACCCTACATCTTCTAGTAACTCTAAAGCATACTTCCTTTGTGACAAATTAATGCCCTGTTAAGATCTTGTAATTTCTAAGCCCAGAAAATACTTGAGTTGGCCTAAGTATTTAATCTTGAACTTTGCATTCAATAGAGCCTTCATAGTCTGAATTTCCTGGATGTCATCACCTGTCAAGACTATATCATCTACATAAACAAGTAAGATGGTGATATGAGCAGAATCACTTTTGACAAAAAGTGAATAATCTGATTTTGATTGTATGTAGCCCAAAGAAAGTAAAGTAGTTGTCAACTTGTAATTCCATTGTCTAGAGGCTTTCTTGAGTCCATATAAAGACTTCAATAACTTGCAAACTTGCCCTGGTTTTTCTGTTTTGTAGCCAAGAGGAAGAGACATGTATACTTCTTCATCTAGATCCCCATGTAAAAAAGCATTATTTACATCTAGTTGATGTAAATACCAATGTTTGTAAGTTGTTAAAGCCAGAATCAATCTTACTGTTGTGAGTTTGACAACAGGTGAAAAAATCTCAAAGTAATCTAAGCCTTGTTGTTGTGTGTAGCCTTTGGCTACTAACCTTGCCTTGTATCGCTCAATACTCCCATCAGCATGCCTCTTTATTTTGTATACCCATTTACATTCAATAGTTTGCTTTCCATAAGGTAGATCAGTCAAAACCCAAGTTTTGGAATTTTCTAAAGCTGCAATTTCTTGATCCATGGCATTTCTCCAACAATCATGTTTGATGGCTTGGTTATAGGTTTTAGGTTCACTAACTTGGGAAAGATTAAGGACATATGATTTATGAAGAGATGATAATGCATCATATGAGAGATATGAAGAGATAGGATATAAGGTACTATGGATGACTGAGTGACGAAAGAAGTAGATAACATGTTGCAATGATAGTCCTACAGATAAGATGATTTATGTTTTGGCCTGATTGATTTCCTTTGTGGAGTAGCAGTGGCAGGTTGAACAGAAACAGGTTGAGAAGAAAAAATAACAGGGTCTGAAACAATAGAAGGAGGAGATGTAGGTGGTAAAGAGAGTTGATCAGTAACTTCTGATAAAAGAGGTGATGGAGAGGAAATGATTTTGGTGACAAAATCTAAGGAATTTTGTGTATCAATAGGTGAGTGTTTGTCACTAGTAAGAAAAGGAAATATGTTTTCATAAAATACTACATTCCTTGATAGAAAAATCTCCTTAGAGTTTAAATCTAACAAAAGGTAACATTTCACTCCTTTTTTAAAACCAAGTAAAACACATTTTCTTGCACGAGGTTGAAATTTTGTTCTATGAGCTTGAAGAGTTGAAGCATAGCAAAGTGAGCCAAAAACTCGTAAGTAAGTAATGTTAGGTTTAACATTGTGTAACAACTGAGATGGAGAAAAATATGCCAAAACTTTGGAAGGTAAAATATTAATGAGTTACACAGCATAACGAACAACAAAAGACTAGAAAATTATGAGCAAAAGGGATTGAAACATTAAAGATCTAGCAACATTGAGAATGTGTTAATGTTTTCTCCCAACAACTCCATTTTGTTGAGGTGTTTCAACACAAGATAATTGATGTTGTATCCCTTTTTGTCTATAAAAATTTGTCATTGCAAACTCATTACCATTATCTGATCTAACAACTTTTACATCAATGCCAAATTGTGTTTTGATATAAGAAACAAAGCCAATAAGTTGTGATCTTGTATCTGACTTACTTGCCATCAATTTAATCCATGTGTATCTAGACACATCCACTATAGTTTAGAAATATTTGAAATCATCAACAGAAGAAGTACAATAGGGCCCCCAAATATCAACATGAATTAAATCAAAAGGAGCTTTTGAAACAATAGTACTTAATTGAAAAGACAATTTGCTTTGCTTAGAATAGTGACAAGTATCACAAGGAGTGTATTTTGTATAAGGTAAAGTGGCATACATGGTGCGTAATTTGATATAACAAGAATAAGAAGGATGCTCTAGTCTAGAGTGCCAAATATCTATAGAGTTGGGTCTTATTGTAGAACAGACAATAGAATTATCAGGAGTAATAGAAGCTGGTGAACCAAGGGGTGTGGATGCAGGAATTATCATGATATACAAGTCATCTCTTTCTTCAACTTTCCTAATCATCTGTAGGGTTGACTTGTCCTGTATTTCACATGAAAATTCAGAAATGGTAATTTTACGAGATAGAGATTTAGTTAACTTTGTGACCGAAATAATATTGACTGAAAAATTAGGAACAAACAAGACATTATGTAAAGTAATGTGTGAGCTAAGAAAAACTATGCCAGAATAATGAGCAAATGAAGAGTTCTTGTTGGGTAATGATACTGTAATTGGTGAGATTCTATGATAATAAATAAAATGAGACAAAGAACTAGATATATGATCAATAACACCTGTGTCTAGAATCCATTGGGAATAGACATTACCTTGATCCTAAGAAGAAGTGGAAACATAATAAGAACTCACTAGATCGGTAGAATGTGTGGCTATGGGATTAGATTGAGGAAGAAGTCTCGATAGACCATGAATTTGCTCTTGAGAAAGTCCCAAAGTTGAGGAATGTGACTGCGCCTGAGAATTAGTAGAAGAAGGAACAACTACAAAAGCCATTGAATTTCACAACCTCAAATTGGACAAAAATTTCACAACCCGAATCTCCAAAAAATCCTTCAGATGTTATGAGAAAAGAAAGGATGAAAATTGTGTATATTATTCCATTATAATGGAGATAGTATATATATATATATATATATATATATATATAATACTATATTAGAAAGTGAGTTTTTAAGGCTAACTCAATTCCACAAAACTAGCTTGTAAGGTAAGGTTTGCACCTCACTTATATATTATAAATTGACATTTTCTCTAGTCGATGTGGGACTTCCAACATTAACCTTACTCAAATTCACAGGGAGTCAAATTGGATCATATGTTAAAACTTATTTTTAACATCTTCAATTTTTGTGTTTGTTTTATCTTTGCATTCATTTTTTTTCGTTTATTTACTCTAAAATTTTCAAAATTTTTATCATTTATTTTTCTTTTTACAAATTTTCTTACCTTTGTTTATTGTTAGTTATTTCTTCGTTTTATTCTTTACAATATCTTATTTGAAGTATCTTTTGAAAACTTTTTAACTTAAATCATTTATAAATATTAGTAATATGAAATAGAGTTTTATTCAAAACTAATAGTACTAAATATTTTAAAATTTTAATAAAAGTAAAAGATGAAGTCTGTATTATTATCATTACAGAAAATTAAATATGTTGTCTAGGGTGTTGATGTAATGTATTTTGTCGATCTATTTTTAGCCTATGTATAAGAACTTGTATATTTAAATTGAAAATCATAAATATTTAAATAAATAAATTCATAACATTTATTTATTTTGATGTATGAAATTTATATCCGTCAAATTTTCATCGAAAACACATATATCTTGAAATACCAAGTGGAGTTAGGTGGAATCTCTTATTATATTTATGACTTCATTGTTGAGTTTCAGTCATCACCGAAAGTAGCTTATTATAACTTTTGGTCGTTAATTTAAGTCTTAATTTCCATTTACTGTTTTTATCAACATTAGTAGGAGTTACTATGCAGAATAGACAATTTATTCAATAGGATCCAAAATTCATAATCAAAGTCCTTATCTTATCCCTTGAACTCGAGAATTAGAATTGCAAATTAACCATTTACCCCGCTAATCAAACAAAAAAATAGCATTAAATCATGAAATAAAACAAAAATAAAAATAAATAAAATTTTATTTCCTGGGTGTTGTAAATTACTATTGATTAAAGTAATAAAAATATATTGTTTGGGTAGTTTTTTTAAATTAGAATTTCAAGTATTTGTGAGATTAAATTTGATTATTTCAAATTTCATTAACAAAAAGAAAAAAATTTAAATTTTGCTATATTTTGCCATTTCAAGGTAGAATTTTGTGGATTTTTTTTGGACTGAAAGATAAATTTTCGAATTTGATATTATAATTGAAATACTTTATTCTTACAAGAAAATGAAAATTCATTAAGTTGTATTATCTACATACAACATATGAAAAATCAAACAATTTAAAATAAATACTATTCACATTTAATGTAAATACAAATAGAAATAGAAATAACATTGCAAGAAATATGATTCATAAAAATATAACATGATTTTGTGAAACAAACACTCTAAACAGTTCACCCTAGCCTTAAGAGAGCTACTTAACCAGCACTAATAGTGTTGAAAGGTTGTAGCTTTACAGGCTTGAACCTTCAAATATACCCTGATAAATCATTCATCGTGTTATAACTTCCATTTGAATTTCAATTGCAACTAGCTTAGTTGACCATAAGATTATCCCTTGGCAAACAACAAGCAAATTAGAACCAACTTATTTTCAGCACATTCTTCCGTTAAAGTTGCTGATAAGTGCGCTGATAATGAAGAATCAAAAGTATATGAAATGAAAACCTGAAATAAAGCTTTGATCGCAAGGAAAAACAATGTTCTGAACTGTAGATTGAAAAACATAAGTCCACTACAGCAGTTCGTAGCAGATACTTAATTCAGTAAAAGTCCCATTAAGGATCCACCACAATTATCAACTTTCCATTTTGTGGCTTCCTCAAGAAAAATATTTCACCAACCACAGTACAAAATCTAACCTCAACCCTTTCGTCAAGACTTAAAAATTACGACATAGTTGAATGCTCTTACACGAATGTCTGCATTATCTTAATTTAGACAGATCAATTGACCAAACCCCAGGCCAATAGGCTAGAATTTGGCAAATAAAAAAGTCATCACCTAAGCATTTGAGCATTAATCTATTCCATTTCAATCATAATACAACAACATTAAGGTTGACTGCAAGCAAGCAGAACACTACTCAGACAAAACCAGAACTTAATAAGCCATTTATCATGTTAATTAACAGAAAACCAGAACCAGATATCTAATCACACAAAGAAACATCCGTCAATTGCTAACTTAACCAACCAAAGCAATCTTCTAACCGGTGCAAAACTTTTACAAAATCCTGCAACCGCAGATTCCACCGGAAGCTCAATCCAGTGAAAATAAGTTCCATCGGTAAACATGAATCTTCTTCCACAAGAAAATCATACCCCATCAAATTCACCATTGACACATTCACTAATTTGAACAAACCCGTGATCTAAATCAAACCACGCCATGTTAGAATAGATTTCAAACATGTTTAATTCGAAATGCTCCAAACTCAAGTTTGAAAAGTAACCTAAGTTTCATAACCTATTTAGTTATTTTCAAAACTCATACACACACTTACATTTTACATTACACCAAGTTCCCAGTAATGCAAAACCAAGTTCCTACTACATCCTCAGTTTGCAAAATGAAAACATTCCAAAATTAAGTTTGCCAACTTTATCCCAAACCTATAAAATGCGGCCTAATCAGATCGTACATTATCCAAGCTATAACCCAAACACTTCTCGTTTGGGTCCCCAATGAAATAAATTATTCACAACACTAATAACCAAACACAAGGCAGACAAAATAAACTGTCAGTAAATATTTCTTTCTTCCTTTCGTTTTGAAAACATATAAAGAGAGAAAACACACTAAAATATTTCTCTCCAATCCCTACTTGCTTACCCCATCGCCGATTCAAGCAACAACATATTAAAAAGGAACCATTTTTCATATAAAACAACTGACATTATTATGATTTCAGTGAGTGAAGGCATAGATAGCAGTGGAGATATAAAGCACGAGAGCGGAAGAGACCAAGACGACCATGGCGGTGACAGCGTGCACGGCGGCCTTGCTACCGCAGGAGAGCACACCGAGGCGGATCTGGATGACGTTGACCATGGACAACACCAGGAAGAGGCAGCCCATGACGGACCCAATGGCGGAGCCCAGCATGCCCAGCCTCAGGGCCTTCAGATTGATGTGGGCCCGGAAGGCCTCGTCTGTGTCCTTGCTGTTGAGCAAGTTGAGCGCCAGCTTGAGCCCCTGCGCCACCAGCGAGGACCACAGGAAGAAGCTAAACGACACCACTTCGAAGACGAGGAGCTTCTTGGCCATGTCGATGCCGGCGTCGCACGCCGAACGGCTCTCCAGGCTGCGCTGCCCCGGCGTGGTGAGGGAGAGCCCGACAAACACGGCGATGGTGAAGAGGGAATTCACGTTGACCAAGCCGTCCAAGGCCGTGACATGGACGCTCGTGGTGGAGGAGGAGGAAGAAGAAGACACCCTTCTGGTCATTCCATCGTTCGGGTAAAACTCCTTTGGGTACTGCTCCGATCTGCGTCAACCAAATCGAAGGAAACAAAATTAAAAAAACATTAATTTTTTGGATTAGAAATTGAAGCGATTAAGAGAATAATATGGTGGTGAGTAAAATGTGTATGGAGAGAGAGAACAGATAGATACTCGTCCATTGGGAATCAATGCCGGTGGAGAAAGAGGTGGCTTGGGTTTTAGGGTTAACGGAAATTGTTTGCTTAGCTGAGAGGGAGATGCTTTGGTTTTCAGTGTCTGGTTGTCTTCTTAGCTTTGCTTTGTTTGCTTTGCTTTTGGACTGCTTTGAAAACGAAAGGTATTTGCAAGAAATTTGAAAAAGAAATGAGAGCGTGTTTAATAGAAACACGTCAAATTAACGAGTCTTCATTTGTAATCTTTACCAAAAAGCAGCTAAAAGACATGGGATGAAGGCATGTGTACCCAGTTTCTATTACTTAAAAATGTATAATTTTATAAAAATAATACTAAAAAAATAAAATAATAGAATTTAAAATATATACTTAGAAAAATAACATTAAAGAAATATATATGATTTTTTAGAATAATAGTAAAATAATATATAAAAATTACATTTAAGGAAAAAAGTTATATAGTTGTTTTATAAGAAAGAAAAAATATTTTATTTATTAAAATACAAAAAAATTATAGTTAAGAAAATAACAAAAAATAATTGCGTTAAAAACACGGGAGTTCATCGTTTGGTTTCACATTAAATTAACTTGTTCGTCCTTCTTGCTTCGCGTTTGTGTGCTTGGTATGGATTGTAAAGAAGAGTTGAGGTTGTTGGTAGGTAGTGCACTAGTGCAAAAAATGATACTCAGCCGTTGTTTTCAATAATCGATATCGTTTCTATAATCAAAAGGTAGGGTTTTTAACATTGGTTATGAATTGAAAAAAAAAGTTAATATTTTGTTTGGTTAAAAAAATTGAATCATTAAACCAAAAATAAAAAATTTTTAAAAAAATGAATATTTGATTTTGTTTCTACTAAAATTCGAGATCTTTCTTTCTGATTTAAAATAATTATTTAATTTTAAGGGTTTTTTTTCTTCAGTTTTAGTGAGAATCAATTATCCATCCATGGAATAAGGGTATTCGAGGTCATACATGGTTTTTATAGTGCAATTGTAGACCTAGAAATGCAGGCTTAATTGATTATGGGCTTGGATAATCGATTATGGAAGCACATAATCAATTATCCTTACAAGATAACCGATTAGTAAATTGTTAAGCTAAATAAGAATAAAGCATACATGTATCATATATTGATATAGAATAAGGATTAAATGAAAGCAAAGCACTAGACAAAATTGTCATAACAAAGGAAGGACCATTTGAACAACCTCACTCAAGTCAGACCATCTAGAAGGCGTGAAAATATGTTTCATCTCACCCACAAGAACAAATTTTAGGAGAAATAAATGGTGGTGTTAGAACGAGATCTTCCTTCGAAAAAGAAGTTGTAATCACTATGGTATCTCGGATTGAACAATATAGAAAAGAAATTGTTAGACGGAGATTGGATTACAACCATCGAAGAAGACTTGAATCAATTTACCATAAATGATATCTAGATTTTAGCATCGCCTTTATTTGATTAAAGTGTCATTGGAATAAGATGGGTCATCAAGAATAACATGAACTGTATAGCATAAGCCAATTAAGTGTTAGAAGATACATTTTCTTAGTTGCATTCAATACATAAAACACACCTCTTAAGCACATCGTGCAAAAGCCTAAGGATAGTCATCCAAAACAATGTGTCTAATCATCCTTTATAGTATGGAAAATGATAAATGAGTAGACTTTACTTAATGCATCAATCAGAATTCATATAGCATATAGAGACAAACGTCGAATACTCATCATCTAAACAATGTCACACTTCACATCGTCTAAGAGAGACCGTTTATAAACAATTGTATACATGTTTAAGCAACGTCTAGAAGAAAACTTCTATGACTCATCATCTATGATGACGACATCATCTATAGACATGTCATCTAAGACAAAAATAGGATACATCCTTCCACATCATCCACAATCATACAGAGTTCATTAAATGAGCAATGATTAGTTATTTCAAAATCCTGACAACTACAATTCCAAGATTCCACCTTTATCCCTCACCTTATAACCGCCAAATCAAACACTCATCGTGCTTCTTAAGTTATCAAACCCTTCTCCCGACATTTGACTCCTAAAACCTAAAATCACCAGAAACCAGTCTACAATCATGGTTGCTCATCCTTGGGAAATCCTTATCATTGATGAAGTATTCATTAATGTTAGAAGAGCATCCTTCATCAATCACACCAAAGACAAAGCAATTAGAATATACCTAGAACACTAGGTAGATCTAAAAGACCTAAGAGTTCATGGATATGACATTCTTCTAGATGCGTACCATTGCGACATTCATCGCTTCTTTGAATGAGATTCTCTCATCCTTCTTGAACTTATTCCTCAATTTTTTACCAACATGGAACTTAGAGAAGAAGAGATTGTCTCAAAGGTACTAGGTCAAGAAGTCTTGGTTAACACTGCAACTATTGTGAATGCGATTAATTAAGCCAAAGTAAACAACTGTTACTATGATGGCTAGGATAAAATGTATGAAGATGAGGAAACTATTTCGAAAGTGTTTGATTGAAGTCATACCCGAATCAAATTAATATGCAATTTAAAGTGTAGTATATACTAGGAAGTGACTATTAAGTCGTCTCTTAAGGACCAAATGTGGTTTAGGCAATAGGTTAAATATGTAGTGGGGGATTGTGGGCAGTTTACTAATTATAATTAACAACTAATACACTAACTAAAACACAAATTAAAGACAGATTTGGTCATTAGCCCAGTTACAATACTTTCAATCCTTGATTAACAATAAATTAAACATTGCTCTCACCCTATTCCAACACCAATCAACCAACTAAGTGAAGATTAATTAAGTTTTCCTAAAAATGAATTAAGCAAACAAATTGCACATGATTAATCGATTCTGCATCATAGGTTAATCAACTAAGCGAAAATTAAATCCCCAATTAGTCCACTAAGCGTCTACTAATTGCAAGTGCATAAACAACTTAAACATGATGTAAGGCTAGGCAACACAATTACAATAATAGTTCATAAACCTCATGGAAACATTGCAACCTCACTAATCACCAACCTAAACAAATTTAAGCTATCATTAAAATGAGTTCAACATTGTAAAAGCGAATTCTAATCAGCACAACAAAAATGATTGCAAATATGAAATTGAAAATGGATGTAAAGAGGTGAAAAAGGAACCTAGAAAACACAAATGAAATTTAAAATGAATTGCAAACTCAAGAACACAAAACGTAAATGATGTTGTGCAAAATGTAAAAGCTAAAAACGATATTGAAATGCAAAACCAAACTGTAATTAATACTGCAAATGAGTTCAGAACAAGGATAATATGGATAAACATAAATGAAAATAAAACCTAAATTGAAGAGCACTTCTTGTTCACGTCCAAAGCTTCTAAAACGAAATAAGAGAATGAGAATGTGTCCCTTGGTGGCTGCTACCTGGGCACACTAAACTTGGTCAACCCCTAAAATGGGCTTCTACCCAAAATGACCAAAAATGGCCCAATAACTAAATATGGTCCAAAAATACACTAAAAGCGAAATTATAATTAATTTAAACTAAAATGCTGATGTGGAGAGTGGAGAATGACATGACTACTCTCTTAATGTCCCACCAAAGTATGGTTCCAAAGTTTCCCCTGAAAATGATGACGAAAATAAGTAAGCTCAAATAATTCAAGTTAATTAAAATATGAATTACTTGTCAAATTAAGCCTAAATATCAAAATTGAGGAAATATTGGTCAAATTAAGCACAATTCTTTAATTAAATCTAATACAAGAATATAAGTGAATAGAAGAAAATATTGACTTATCAAAATAAACCACACTTAGTCTTTTGCACTCTTAGACAAAATCAAGACGTAAATCAAGGAACAAATCAAAGAACGTCAAGAGAGTGACACAACCTCAGGACAGAGAAACAAAAGACACACAAGTAAATAAACAGATTTACACAATCTTCAATGAATTTGGAAAAAGAAAAGGAGTAGGCAACATCCAACACACAAAGAATAAGAGAAACTAGATACTCATGGTAATCATCTAAGCAATTCCAAACATGGCAAAATAATCAATTAGCTCAAAAGGTGAATCAAAAGCTATAGAACCTCACAGATGCACTATCGCTATATCTCTCAAGTGTCTAGGGTAAACAATTTCAACTCAATGCACTCAAGAAAGCAAGCAACAAATAGACTTGGCAAGCCTCTAATATCAACACTCAAAACATATGCATGTTCAATTCAAAAGGTATTTTCATGGTTGTAATGGGGCCAAGGACAAGGGAGGATAAAATATAGATGAGAAGCTACAAACCAAAAGAAATAGAGAGTAATGAAGAACAAATGAAAGTACAATCAAATCACACCTAAAACCTCTAATTCAATCATCTTCTTGACTCCATTATTAAAAAAAATATATTTTTCTCTTTTGATTTTTTTCTATATTTTCTTGTCTTATCTTTTTTTTTTCGAACACAACTGTAAGAGACAAGATACACAACATATTTATAAAACTAACAAGCAGAAGAACCAATTAGCCGATTCAATTAGCTAACATATTCATAAGTCTTATTGACTAATGGTTTAAAAAGGAAAATAATGAAGTTTTAATGATTGATTAAAATAATCAATATTTTATTATTTTTGATTTGATATCGAATGATAATTATTTGTTTGTTTTTGTAATCTATTAATTTAATGGAATCAATAATGGGTCCACTAAGTAAGATATTTGATAGGGATAAATGAATAAAGTTAGGTAGAGAATGAGAATAGTTGTTGCGTTTAGTGTCAGGTTGATTTATGATTGAGAATGGAGAATAAGTGAGTATTAAGGGGTACCTCAGTAGGTGATTGATGAGCATGAGAGTAGATGATAAGTTTTACTAGTTGTACCTAATAAATCCTGATGCTATCTGCAGATAGGTGTTTCATTTTTGCCTTATATGCATCGGAAGAGTTATTCGGGTGTGAAGCCCTCCTTATGTAGGGTTGAAGGTGTCCTTCTTGTCCTTGTATGACATGATTACATGTTCCTTAACTGAATTACAGAACTACTCGAATGTATTTGTATGGAGAATCTATAGATTGGGTTATAGGAGCAACAACAATTAGGGTACAAGAGTAAGATTGACTCTTTCCATTATGATGTTTATGGTTTGGTGATGTAACTAGACTCAATGTAAGTGAAATTTATGACTTAGAAAGAATTAGGCTATACACATTTACATCCTATTTAATTTAATTATATTATGATAATAAAACTTCGAAGACGTTGCTCACATACTTGTTCAATACAAAACATGTAAAATTTGTTAGTTTTTATTTTTCACAAAAAAATTTGATAACATTTTGAAATTGATAAATAATCAATTAAAAGACTAAATTACTGTGACAAGTTAGGTTTGCAAGGAGATCATTAAATTAATTAAAAATATATAAAATTTGAAGTTGAAGAAGAGTATTTAAAAGAAGAAATTTGATTAAATAAATTATAAATTTATATAACAACACATATTGTATAGCAAAAATTTCCTTAATTTAGTTCTTATTGATAAGAATAAAATATTGTACTAACATAATATACTTATATATTTTATAAGAAAATAATGAATAAAAAATGATAAGACGAATTCTATTTTTACATTTGATGATTAAATTACACCAAATTTCAAATATAAAATTTAAACTAATTTTCAAAATTAAAAAAATTAATTTTAGTAATTTTCAATACGGTTAAATATAAATAAGTTTTTATTTATTATAATCTAAGTGTAAAATCCAACTTTGGGTGGAGACGGTGTGCAAAACTCAAAGTCGACCAGAACCCGCATGACGGTGTGCAAAACTCAAAGTCGACCAGCTATGATAACCCCGCATGACGAGGGTTACTTGAGAAAACAGTAAAAGAGAGTACCCAAAGCCTCTTTTCATTCATCCACCTTACACATAAAATACAACACACAAAATCCTCGTATTACTCTGATTTCTTCAATTTCTTACTTAACTGTATACAATCGACAAAACGTGACACGGTGAAAAGATCTTAGTTTTGCACCCTCTTCTGTTTCACAGTAAGTTACGCCATGCTTGCTTTTTTGTTTTTCTTTTCTTCCCAGAAAAGTTTTTCTCTTTGGAGAACGCAAACAAGTACTTGTTTAGATCTTTTGATTCATCTTCTACTCTTTGGCAACTACGGTCTCTCTGTGGGGAAACCTTTATATATATTTGTATTTATTTATTTATATTGTTGTGTGTGTGAGAGAGTGAGCTAGAGTTTTATAAGTTTTTCTGGTCAAAGTGATTTTTGTCACGGTCTCTTTAGATTTTAGGATTAGGTTAACGAACATGAGATTGTGGTAGTCTTCTAATAGAAGCAGAGTGTGAGTGTATCTTGGAAGATTGTGGAGTGTAGCGGGCTTTAGACGCTAAAGTCCATTGTTGAACAAAATGACTATGGAGTTTGTGGATTTGGTAATTTGTGATAATACAAGTCTAGAAAGTGAAATAAAATTGAATAGTTTAGTTTTTAGCAGCTAGACCTTTTAATGGTTAAGCAGGGCTTCGTTATTGTATGAGGTTGATGTTTAGGGTTTTGGTAATTTCCTTTTCTAGTTAAATTTCGCAATTGATATCGAGAGGGATTGAAAGATCCCTTATCCTTCAATTTCCTTGTGTTATCTTTGTTTAAACGAAATTATTCTTCGCTAAAAATTATAGATTAAAATCTCTCCTCAACATCAACATTTTTTATTCCATTTCTATTTGTCTCGGGCTTATTACTAAGTACATGACTGCAACAACGAACTGCATTTTTTAATTGTGCAGTATAGATTTGAATACATAAATGCATTAAAATTTGGGTCAGGTCAAACTTTCTGCCTTGATCTGCACAAATGCAGATATGGACACTGTTTTCTCAACTTCCTTTATTTAAGTGATGAGCAAATGATTTTTCCCGGGATAACTATGTCATATGTTTTCCAAAGGAAATTTGACACAAATATACTCTGAACATTTCTAATTCATCCATCATACCGCTACTTATATCATTTCAATGTCAACGCCATGAAGTTGCAAATACAGAGTAATCTCTTCCCTTTTCATTTACTCACTTTTAAGAAAGAGAAACTGAATCATGCATATTACGTAATAAAACTGTTCCTAATTAGTAACATGTTTTGGCAAATCACTGTAAGGCTTGGAGAATATTTTGCTATTTTTTGGTCATGTGGATCCAAAATCAATTATGGATTTAAGCAATGTTATCAAACCCACGAGTTGACTCGCAAACTCATGAGTTTAGGAGTTTGGTCACTATTCATGAGTTCACTAGTTTGCAAACTCGTTTTCTAATAGACTCGGAGTAGACTTGCTCAAACTTGGTTGACTCATAGTAGACTTTTTAAGAATAGGTAAAATTTGTAAACCTTCTTTATTTTGAAAATTTCATTATCTATTGTTGTGTAATTATTTCTAAAATGACATCATTGAAAATTTCGTAGTTATGAACAAGTTTGGAAAATAATTGATGAGAGGTGGAATAATCAGCTTCATAGGCCTTTTGCACGCGGCTACATATTACCTTAACCCTTACTTGCACTACAAACCTAATTTTAGAAATGTTGATGTGGAGGTAAAAGAAGGGTTGTATATTTGCATGAAAAGATTGGTCAAAGATGTTGCAGAAAGGACAAAAATTAATTTGCAAGAACTCACGCGAGTCGTTGGAGGGTTAGTGCGAAACCTTGAACGAAACTCAAAAAGGGAGTCAAGTTTCGGTGAACGAGAATCGGAGGGGGAGGAAGGAGAGCTTGGAAGAAGAATTGGAGGATGACAGAATCGAGCTAGGTGAAACGAAGGGAATTAACCCACTTTCGAAGGTTTGGACCCAATGGGATGGGTCGCGAAGGCGGAATAGTTTTTTGAGATGCAGCGAGTTGCGGAAAGGGAGAAACTGCAACTAGCCTTTATCTGTATGGAAGGCAATGTCAATTATTGTTTTAGATTCTGGAAAACTAAGGTCACAAATCCGTCTTGGGAGGATCTATGAGAAGCATTAGTTTGGAGGTTTGGAGGAAGAGACAAGGAATCGTGTTTGAGAAGCTAGCGGCCATGCAACAAAAGGGCACAGTGGAGGACTATGTCCAAGAATTCGAAATGCTAGTGGCCCAAACGAAAGGGGTGACGGAGGAGCAACTTATGAGATATATTTTCGCAGGGCTACAGAACGACATTCGTAGCCAGATCAGGCTACACAATCCCAAAGAGTTACTAACAACAATGGAAGTGGCATGGGATGTGGAAGAAGTCAACAAGAACCTAAGAACGAGGAATGGGTCGACTAACAAAAACAGTCAACTGTGGGGAAGGTATCAAGGGGGGACAGGGACAGTTGCAATAAGAACCCATCGGAGAGTATAAGTATAGTGAAGGAGGGGAAGGTGGAGCAGCAATGTCCAAGACAGGAAGTAACTCCTTTGGTGAAACGAGAGGCAAAGGGGTAAGAAACTTACCTTACCCAGAGTACATCAAAAGGAGGAAGGACGGAAGATGCTTCCACTGTGGAGGGCTGTATAGTCCAAGACATCAATTTCTTGAGAGGAGTATGCGGGTGACTATACTAGAAGACAAGGAAGAGGAGGAAGTGCAGAAAGAAGAGGAAAAAGAGCAAAAGCACATGGAGCTATCATCTTTTTCCTCAGGGGGTCTCACACAACCTAAGACAATGAAATTACAAGGATGGGTCAATGGAAGGAAGGTGTTAGTGCTGGTAGATAGTGGAGCCAGCCACAACTTTATAGTCTAGAAGATGGTGGCGCCTAATGGAAGAGACACAACCATATAGGGTATGTCTGTGGGATGGACAGAGGAAGAAGACACAGGGCTATTGTAATGGAGTGATGGTGAGCCTGGATGAACTAGAGGTGAAGGAAAGGTTTTATCTGTTTCAACTGGGTGGAGTTGATCTCATTTTGGGTGTTGCTTAGCTACCTACCCTAGGAGAAGTCATGATTAACTAGGGGACTTTGACAGTGGGGTTCAAGCAAGGAGGAAAAGAGGTATTCTGTACCTCAAACTCAAAATGTGAATGACATTTTTCCTCCACCTCTTATCACTTATCAGCCTTAGAGACAATCTCAAACTCAGAACACTAAAGATCCTTAAGACTCAAATCCTCCTCCATTAGATCCCCAGACCATGGATCATTCATCCTCCTCGCCTTCTCTTGACTCAGATGATAATTTACCCATTGCTCTTTGGAAAGGTATTCGCTTTACTTGTAATCCATATACTATTTATAATTTTGAGTTATCATCGTTTGTCTCCTTCCTATTTCTCATTTGTTTCCTCCTTATCCTCCCTTAAGGTTCCTAATAATATTCATGAGGCACTTGACATCCTGGATGGCGACAAGCCATGGTTGATGAAATGCAGGAACTTGAACATAATGGCACTTTGTCCCTCTTCCTTTTGCTAAGAAGCCTGTTAGTTGTAGATAGGTCTATGTTATTAAACTTGGTCCTACTGGTGAAATTGATCGTCTCAAAGTCCGTCTAGTAGTTAAGGGGTATACTCAAGTTTATGGCCTTGAATATTGTGATACTTTTTCTCCTTTGCTAACCAAACCCATGTCAATAAGCTGCAAATTAATTCTTTTCCTTTTTGTAACATCTTTAACCAATTTTCTCATGCATATATACAATCCCTCATTGCAAGATCATTATTTCTAAAATAGGTTCATAGTGCTAGTAGGGTTTAAGGTAATAGGTAGCTGCATGCTAAGACTTGTGAAGCTGATTATTCCACCTCTACTCAATGATTTTCCAAACATGTTCATAGTTATGAAAATACCACCAATTATAATTAGTGAATAAATAGTTTAAATTTAATGTTTTCTTAATATTATTAAAGTTGCTCTTGATCTTCTCTGTAGTGCAATCCATTTCCTTATATATGAAACTCTTTGTGGGTTTTATATTTGAATATACTAATTGAAGGACCACTGTAAGAATTCTAGCAGCTTTCAGACATGATTACATTCTACCAAAATTGGCTATCTGATACAATATTCTCAAGTTTACTCCCCTTTTGTGAAGTTCCAAACTTGCTTGTTTCCCACTCTGGAGCTAAAATAGCCCACAATGATGCTTTCAATTCATAAAGCAAGCTAGAGTAAAATAAGTCATGGCAAATCTAGTCATACGAAACCTTATGAAGTTTCTTCCCTTTTATAAACTATTTCAGCATGCTAATTTGCACTATTCTACCATAAATGCAAGTGGTGATCCTTCTCCTCTTCTTGATAGTAATTTGATGGACCATTGTGGGTTTTATATCTAAATCCGTCAATTGAAGCAACTGAAGCTTACCATGACAAACACATGGCATGCAAATGGAGAAGACACAATGGTTGATCAAAGATTGCGAAACAATGACCGAAGATTGTGAAATAGTGGTGTTTGGAGAAAGACACATGATGGCCTTAGAAGATATGATGTGGTTTTATGAGAAGATGTGATACGATTGTTGATGAAGATATGAGTTGCATAGCAAGAGATCATGAACATGAGAAGGAGATCTCGAGCATGAGAGTCGAATGTCCAATGATAAAAACGAGGTGACTTGTTCACTTGAACATAGTCCCACAAGTCTACTTTGAATTAATTGACTTTTCTCTAAGTTTAATTCAATTCCACCAAAAAACGAGTTTGCACACAAGTCAACTTGGATAAGATGAGTAAACTCATGATTTTGAGTTGACCCTAGAGTTTGATAACCATTGGCTAGAAAAAAAATCATAACTTAAGGTGTGATAGAGCATTAAAGGTTTACGAAAGGAGAAAAAGAAATTAGCGGGAAGGGCTGTTGGCAGTTAGAATAGTATTGTATAGAAGGGGAGGGAATACTATAAATAGGGAATATACTTGTACAGGGGGTCAGTGTTGATTTATGAATTTTTAGACTGGAACATTGTCTAGGGGAGGGATGAAGGCTTCCTTTGGTGTAATTCTTGATTGACTAATTCATTCTTACAGCAATAATATTCATTCTTTTGCTGTCTTTGTGTATGTTTGAGTGAGGGGAGAGTGTCGATATACTTCTTGTACAAAGAAGTCTATCAAGGTGGTTGCAGGTGTGTCATTTTTTTCAAATTTGTAGCTTTTAATCATGACTGAGCTGGCACATACAGGCTTTAGAATTTTAGGTAGAGAAGAAATATAATCAGGTGTGTGATCTTGTCTAACCTTGACGGGAGCCATGACTATCCATTCGTAACTCTTCTACTTGGAAAATGGGTAGTCAAGTCACAGCGTAGATGTCAGCATTTATGATGGAATTTGTCCTCTGACTGGTTAATTATATACTATTAATTCATGGTTTTTCAAACCTATGGCGGGAGTATCAATTGAATAAAAGGCTTCTAAGCTGAAATATACAAAAAAAATTCCCTACACTTTTGAAGAGCTGAGAAAGAAAATGAAAAGCTCAATTAAATTTGTCAGACTTCTGGTCAGATAACAAACCTAAAATAAGCAACTTCCTTTGCTGTCCTTTTGATTGTGTTGTTCCTAGGATTTAGAAGCTCAATTTTTATTCTTTCTTTCATTTAATATATCACAAAAACCATGCATTGGAAGTTCTTGTAAATCTTTTAGTTGCTTGTAATATGTTCCATGTCATTTTTGCATCCCCAAAAGGAAATGGAGTGATGGATGAACTGGGATAGAGTTATGGTTGGATAAATTATGATACAATAGTTTTAGCCATTTAATCTTGCTTTGGGACAATTATTATCTAGTGTTTGTTTGGTTGTACTTATTTTAAGGAAAAATCATTTTTTATTTTTCTCTTCCATCTTCTTGAGAGTTTTCTAAAAAATAAAGTGCTTTTTTTTCTCTCTCTAAATAATACCAATACCCAGCCAAACCCATGTCTGTATAATACTCATACTCTAGACACATTATATATGAGATCGACTCAATTTCCTTAAACTGTAACTCATTTTACTGTTCTTCACTTTCTCCCTTCCCTTTCTCCTTTGCCTTGGTCGTTCAAAGAAACTGTCACTCTGGTTCAGCCTAAAGTAGTTTTCTGAAAAGCCTGTAGATAATTCAGTTATATCTTTTTGTAATCTAAATAAATATGAAATATGTCCATGCTGAGGTTTATTCTCTATTTTTTTCTCTTAATTTGTTGGACACACTGTGGGGGGAATTGGTAATGCATCAGCTAACTCATAAGCGCTGAATATTATATATTTTGTACTATGAATATTTGAAATTGCTTTTCTTAATGACACAATAGGCAGACTTTTATGGATTTTCTGGTGGTGGATTCGGACAAGGCAAATGAAACTGAGCGTTGCTGTCTAGAAGAGAGTACAAGTATATTTAAAGGAGTTGAAATCCAAGAGCCTTATGTGGGCATGGAATTTGATTCCGAAGTAGCTGCTAGAAAATTTTATGTTGATTATGCCAGACGGGTTGGATTTGTTGTACGCATAATGCAAAGGCGACGTTCTGGAATTGATGGGAGGACTCTTGCTCGCCGGCTTGGATGTAACAAACAAGGATTCTCACCAAATACCAAGGGGGCATTCGGACCAGAGAAAAAGCCAAGACCTAGTGCCCGTGAAGGTTGCAAGGCCACTATCTTGGTAAAGTTAGAAAAATCTGGAAAATGGGTTGTCACCAGATTTATAAAGGACCACAACCATCCTCTAATTGCTACTGCTAATGGATTCGGCACAGTGGTGAGCTTTCTGCTTGTTTAAATTATTCTGTTTTATTCATTGTGCATTAGGTAACAACTTATTTCATACGATTATCAAGTGATAATATTCTTTTATTTTTAGTTTACCTTTTGGGGGTATGGTATGTGAATTGTGCATGTAAGACCTTTGGAAACTGCTGATAACATTAATTGCTTAATAGTCATTTCAATATATTTTGTTTATATCAGTCAGAATTTGAGACATTGGTGTTCACTAGTTTGTAAGACTTTTTATTTGGATTTTTGCATAAATGGAGTCACAACAACTGTTTTTGCAGAATTGCTAAATTCTATAAATGAGACGAAAATAATGAATTTATCAGGAGTACTTTTCCTGGTGTCTTTTATTTGTAACGACCACTGATTTTGTATTATGTAGGTGGGGAATATATATGAAATTTTTATTAATAGTCAGATTTAGGGAATATCGTATGTGAAGAAGACTTCTAGAAGCACTGATAAGGAGAGTAGAGCAGATGCTAGATAGGGAGGGTAGTCTTAGCACTAGAGGTAAAGGGAGACTGTCAAAAACTATAGGTGAAATCAGAAAGGATATAGAGGGTACTGACTTGTCTACAAAAACATGATTTCCTAGAGCATTATGCATTATTTGATCCAATGATCATATGGCTGACCCCACCTAAGGGAAAAAAGCTTATTGGTTGTAATCAGCAGTAATCAAATATAGACAATTGAATCATGACAGTATCCTTTTTTCCAAAATCTAATGTACTTTATGCACTTGAAAAGGAGGTTATGTTCAATAACAATTGTTGTCTGATACCAAGTTTTTAATTAATTACTTAAGATGGTTGGGTACAAACAAAGTCCCACATTGGGTAAAATAAGAGATAGACATGAATTTATATACACATAAGATACCTCCATTGGTAGGGGGCCTTTTGGAGTGGTACCAAAAGCAAATTCATGAAGGCTTGACCTGAGGCAGACA
The DNA here is from genome assembly GCF_029865625.1 of Vigna umbellata. Classification (NCBI taxonomy): domain Eukaryota; kingdom Viridiplantae; phylum Streptophyta; class Magnoliopsida; order Fabales; family Fabaceae; genus Vigna; species Vigna umbellata. The sequence continues at coordinate 11,085,796 of NC_142169.1, read as the reverse complement.
ATATCTTACCAGTGTGGAGATCTTATGTGTGTGTTGAACCTCCCTACAAATGGTATCAGAGTCGATGGTTTGTCTTGGTGACCGGCTCAGACGAGTATATTGATCCCTATACCGAAAGTCTTCCTGGCAAAAGGGTATTCAGGTAAGCGAGTTCCGTTAAGATACAACGGTTGGAAAGGGCTACTCGTGGTATTGGTTAGTTGGGAATGCTTTCGCTAGGGAGGGAGTGTACCTATGTGGGAGGGACTCACCCTTGAGGGGGAGATTGTTGGGTATCCAAGTGTGAGTCCAAGTTACACATTAGATAGAAATAAGAAAGTAGAGATGAAAGACTCATTAACCCATTGCCTTAATGTTTTGGGTAGAGAGTGGTGTCGATCCCTTATATAGTTGGCTTAGATGTTATTGGTGTTTGTGTAACCCACAGGGAACCTCCTCCTCGATAGACTCAACAAAGATGTCATGTTCAGTTCCTAGGCTTTCTGTTCAATTCAACCTTGAGATGACAGTGAAAGAATTAGACATTAGATCAAGCCGGAATTTCTGATTTCAAAGGTGATAGAAATTTTTAAGCAAAGGAAAATGATCTAATTGAAGTCCTGTGATGTATTACCTAGGACAACTTTTCACGAAGATCAATAATGGAAATATTGCCAATAGTATTGGACATGAGCGAGATGATAATTGCAGATCACTTACTAAAAGGTTTTATTTTGTATGAGAAAAGGGTAAAAGGGGAAAATGATGCTGTTGTGACTAATAACTGAATAACTGTTTGTACAGGGGTGGCCAGCTACCTAACAGAATAGTAGCAAGAATATGAGGAGGGAGTTGGGATATATTGGACATGTACTCCGAATATACCTCCAAAGTGTAATTTTTTCATCCTATTGGCTACTGGTTAGCTATAAAAGATTTGTGTTCAATCCTTTCTTGAGTTCTTACCCAAATCTGTGTTGGGTCTTACCAATGACTAGGGACAACCAGCGGTTCTCAGTTAAAGCTAGGCTGCCAGTACCATGTGAACTAAAAGATAGTTTAGAAAGGCCTTGTTCCTGTTGTTTTATTGTGTTGAAAGATCGTGGTTTTTGTATGTGTAGTGAATGTTCATATTTATTGTTGGGGTTAGATGTGCAAGGAGTCAGAGATTGCTCATCTATCTAGTGAACACAGTAACAAAGGAAGGTAAATTGTCAAATAAGAAAGTTAACAAAGCTATACTGCATCTCTCTCCAAATTTCATTATTTAAAAAGCCGAGGATTGAATAATTCTCTTGCAAAGTAATGGATGTAGTTATGGAATTAAAGGTAACATTTGGTGCTTTATTGCAATACAATGGATGCTAAGTAAATATAATTATAAAATTTTTTTCTGTATTTTGGTGCAAAACATATGAACACAACATTTTGTTTCTTTCCTAGTTTTGTTTTGTTGGGTTTGTTTTTTATTTTATCTTCAATGTCCTATTCCAATGGTCCTTGATGTTTGGATCAACACCATTTCAATCTATATATATATATATATATATATATATATATATATATATATATATATATATATATATATATATATATATATATATATATATATATATATATATATATATATTTATATATATATATATATATATTTATTTATTTATTTTTTTCTCTTCTTGTAGGGTGATAAAGATAAGAAAATTTCAGAACTTACAATGGAGGTGGAACACCAAGATCAACTTTGTCTTGCATATCGAGAAAAACTGCTCAGCTTCATAAAAAATGTTGAGGAGGAGACACGTGAACTATCCACAAAAGTTCAACTCGTTGTTGAAAATGTAAGGAGAGCTGAATCAGAATTGAAAAAATGTTCACAGAACGTAAAGCCTTGGTGCTTAACCTGATTGTATAAATGAGAACGAGTATAGTAAATAATTTCACTACGTACAGGTCTCCTTTATTTTTGCATCGAAATCTGTTAAAGTTCGAAAGAGGACAGGGAAAGATGTGAGTACCATACACCTGTTGCGTTATGCAAGGATTATTGAGGGAATGAAACCGTAAGGCTCCATAGTGATCAAACTTTTGCAGAAGAAATGGAGTAAGCTAGCTACCTATCTATCACTGCATCCTTTGAAAAGGTTCAAAATTTTCCACTTTAGAGTAATGACTATACATTCTATTAGTTAATATCTTTCCTTTTAGGCGTCTTAGAAATCAAGATTTTCATCAAGTCCTTCTTTGGGTCCTACCCAAATTAAAGTAAAACTTCTCTAGCTTTACGGAATAAAGTAATGAATATCATTGTTAGGTTAGGTAAGGGTCAAAACACAAATAAATTATATGCTCAATCTTTTTCTGTTTAGCATTGTTTAAATATTTTAATGTGATTGAGATTTTGCTAACGCCGCAAATGATTAATTAATTGTACGGCTATTTTTCTTAATGATCAGACTGAATTGTAGGCCCTAAAAGTATAATTGGTTTAAAGTAGATGGAAAAACAACACTAAGCTATAGTCCCACTTTCTTCACCATTACTCCTGAAAAACAGCATTCCACCTTTAAAATATATTTATTAGCGAATTTGCGTTAGCTCAGGTGTGGTAAGAGTACTTAAAGAGTTTGTAAATAACTGAATAATTAGTGGAAGCTAAAAATAATTAGCTTACAACTAAAGATCATTAACATGGTATATTTGGTTATAAATGCTTCGCCAAATTCTCCATTGAAGTAATATAAATATCATATGACAAAATTGTTCATATGATGTTTTCATATAGATTTCAAATTTCTTTCATGGATAAAACTATTTTGGAACAATTACAATTATAATTATAAATGAAAGACAAAACTAGATCCAACATAAATCAATAAATAAATAAGTTCTACTTAATTCATTATTTTTTATTCAAATTAAAAAGTTAATTAAATAATAAAATAATTTTAAAAATGTGTAGCACACTTTAAAAAAACTACCAAACCCTACGGACAAAATTGTTATAAATATGAACAATATAAACAATTAAATAACTATATGACAGATTTTGTTGCTATATAATTGTTTAATTAGCAGACAATTTTGAATATGAGAGCAAATATAAAGTTAAAAATTCAATAAGAAAAAAACAGTCAAATCAGAGTTTTAAATTTTTTAAATAAAAGAGTTAAGATTGACCAAAGTAAGATTTAAAATATGAATAAAGATAACCAAGTATGAATGATAACACATTGGAGATTGATCCCACTTGCCTTTCAAATGTAATTTTCTTTTATCAAGGTAAACAAGTTCAATCAAATTCAATTGTTCAATTAATTAATGATTTGTGAAATTGATTTTAACTTGATTTCTCGATGATAAAGTAACGAAGATTAATTGGATTCTTTAGTAAGGTTTGTCAAGCATCCAACATTAAAGTAAAGACTTAAAACTAACTTGGTAGGTCTTAACCCATTCTCAGTTATACGTTATAGCATAATTTTTTATCTAGATTTTAAATATTAAAAGGGTTTTTCAACTACAAATAAAATTATGATTTCATATATGAGGCCAAACAAGCAATAAGAAAAAAGTAAAAATAATTAACTAAAAGGATATGCAAACTCTAAAATTGGGGAGGTTTGAATAGAGTTTGAAAACTTTTCGCAATTAGTCCTAGACGCTCTTTGCAGGGTTAGACAGTTTACAAATAGTGTTGAAAACTTAAAGATTTCTGAAAGCGTTTAAAAACACAACAAAAGATAGAAAAGATGAAAGCTTGTTTTTATATTGGTTCACTCAACCTGAGTTACGTCCAGTTCTCTTTCACTAGTTGGAAAAAAAAAGTTTCTATGATGACTTATTAAGATAGGTGAAATCCACTTGTCATAATACACTGATCGATGAAATTTTCGTAATAAAAGTAGCATGTATTATGACAGGTAAAAGCCACCTATCATAGTAAATTGAGCACAGTAGCAAAATTGTTATTAGGATAAAAAACTATTGTGACAGGTTTTAGAATACCTATCATAGTAAGACTCTACTATGATTGTTGGTTCCTTACCATTCATAATAGGTGTAAATCCCTAATTACAATCTTCCTTTAGTTCATTTGAAACTTTCAGTTCATTTTCGAAGCACCTCTCTCTTATTTGTTTTCACACACACTCTTGGGAGCCATTGTCTCCACGCTACTGATGCCACACCTCCATGTCGTTGATGCCATCGCTTCCATGCTGTCGATGCCATCGCCTCTCCACATCCTTAATACCGTTGCGTTGTCGTCTTCCACATGCCATGGACGAAACATGCTGCTTTAAGGTAGCGTTTACTGAACTCCACAATATTTTCTATTTCTCCCTTTCAATCACAACAACAGTTTGATTAGGCACGCAATTTTCATTTTGTCCATGATAGTGTTTTAAGAAATAGTAGATACCCTTTTTATTACTGTAGTTTGTGGGAATAGGCACTAATAGTTTCATGTTGGTTATTCCATTTAGAGTTTGGGGTTATGGCTTGAAAATGGTAACATTGCGGTTGAAAATTTTATGTCCTTCAAATTGAACAATTGTCAATTGATCATCACACCACATAAGGGAATGATTTGTCTCTCTTTTGTAGAAGCAAAATTTTTTTTCACTTCCTATTGGCACTAACCATCTCCAAGGACGTATAATTTGTTTGATGATATTATTACCTTGCATTATTTTTTTTCCAGTTGATGAGGATTTACCTACATTTTGACTTATTTGGTGTTGGAAATTGCCTAAATAACTTGTTCTTTTCTTTGCAGGTTGGATTATAATTGTATAGGCAGTAACTCCTGTAACCCTTCTATAATCGAGGTTGGTCAGATTCTTTGTTCTTCATTGTTAGTTTCAAAAGTGAGAATTATAAAGGGGGAGGTGTTGAATTTATAGGTGATTCAACACCCTTCCACAATATAAGCATTCGTTGATCCTCAGGCAAATCAAATGGATCAAGAGTCAAGTGTCCATCACGTTTTTCATGGGCTTAGCCATATGTAGGAAGCAAAATAATTGTGCAAAGCTAGAAGCTCCTCGTAGGCCACTAGGCGCAAATCCTCCTTTATTGGGCGCTGGCTGATCCGCAAGCCAAAAAGAAGTCTTCATGTATCATGCACTGAGCGAGCTTCTCCTTGCGCTGAGCGATCAATAACTACCAATTGAGCTGGATATACAAGGCTTTGATGTCCTTTGGTGCTTCCTCATCAAACTTTTCTTACATTCTCTTGATCATCCCTCTTGTAAGAGGTGCCTTAGTCGACCTTATTCCATTAGTTTTCTTCTCTTCATGCAATCTTCTTTACATAAACAACTTCAAGAAAGATTTGTTACTCTTAAGCATCGACTTTGATGTAGAAATGTAGCCTTTTATACGAGGTTATATGTTATGTTACTTTTGCAGAGATATTTGTGCTGTTTGTATGGAATGGATAGACATAAAGTACTGAAGAAGCATTCCCCAAATGTCATCGAATCTTTTATCATTCTTTTGAATCAACACAAAATATTTGAATAAAACATTTGTCCTTTATGGATATGCACAAATAAAGAGAAACAACACAATAGACAAAAGTAATATTCATAGATTTGGATTTAAGACGTTAAATTTTAATTATAGCATTTTGCGTAGTCCTTGTACCATAACGTTTATGCTAGTATGTTTATCAAATTGTTAAGAGTAGTCTATATTGTTTGCGTTTAGGATGTAGTTTATATTGTTTGCGTTTAGGATATTATCTAGACATAGATATTTTTAGTGCATTATCCTAGATGGTCATGTTGATAAACATTATTTCATCAAATGCTTTTGTTAAATTTCAAAATAAAGAGTTCCTAAACGATTTTTTCTTAAAATATATATCAAAAGTGCTTAAAATGGTCAAATATTGTTTTCTAATAGAACATATTTAATAAAAGTTTTTTTAGAAAATAATGATCTATATCACATCTAATTTGAGCACGTTGATCTAAAGTGTTATAAAATCAGTTAGATTATATTTAAGATAGACTTTAAGTTATAATTATTCTATCTATTGATCTTAATAGCAAGAAGCTAAACAACTTGAACTCAAACCACTTATTAATCTCAAAATTACTAAGTTTACATCAACATCATTTATATATATATATATATATATATATATATATATATATATATATATATATATATATATATATATTTTGAAAAATATACCATGATGGAAAAGGTGGTATACTAGTATGTGAGCCGAAAGATATTGAGATAATGGTAATTTGGGATTGTCACTATTAAAATAGCTAGTGTGTGTGTGCATAAATAAAGGGAATAGTATGTGACCAGTGTCCCTTAGCATTAAAGGAGTTATTAATATAAAGTTTGAAAGAATGTGGGGTTATGCTGTTTTTAAGGACATGATGCAAAAGGAAGAGCAAGAATCGAATCTAAAACTTTTTGCATCCAGCAGTTCTATTCTATTAAGTCAATATCATTCACTTGTGAATAAAGTTACTTTCTTTTATATAATAGATGTTCCCATCCCCAAACACTACAGCAAAGTATATTGCTTGAGCATGGAATCGTTCTTTTGAAACATATTATTCTCAATATCTTTGTTTTTCGGTTTGTGGATGAATCTTCATCGTTTCAACTCCATCAATCTTTAGTATTGTCTTCCTAAAAGCTCCATTATTGGATTTTATTCTTTCTTTCATTTTTAATATTAGATTATTGAGATGCAGCATGATATATTTTGTATTGTGTTTTGGTTTTATATTTGTAAAATTATTCTACAATTTTTTTGAAGATTTTTTTGAAACAAGAGAAATGATCTTATTAGTGTTAATTTTTGAAAGGTATATCTTATGGAATTGGATCCTATATAAATTTTTAGTTTGGTAGATCCGTAGTTAAAAAAGCCACTCTTTTACGATTAGGATATTCATTCAAAATAAAAATCCAATCTTTGAAATACAGAATACCCCTTTTCGAAAACAATTCCCGAGATGAGAAAATAAAAGATAAAAATGCTTGATAACTTTGTTGAGAATATGTTCCACTATTTGATTCTAGTTTTCTTATTATTTCATGTTATGAAGATTAAAAAAATGTAAGAGAAAGATTATGTTTAAAATCAGATTTTTAATTTCGTAAGATATTTTTGTAATTTTTGAAAAGTTTTGAAGCATAAACTTAGGATCATCTGTTCATTCTGAAAATTATGTTTATTATTAATAGCTAGATTTGAGTAACAATATTAAAGAAAATGAAATATTCGAAAGAAAAATATTAGAGCTTGAGATTCCTTTGGGAGGAAACTAATGGTATTGGAATATGTCATTCAAAACAAGACATTACCACATGGAAAAAATAATTGCCTAATTGTTTTTACCCTAAATATAATATTCCAAATGTTTCCATTAAGTATGTTAATGTAAGAAAAAAAAAATACCATTCCCCTGCCATTTAATCCGCATAATATATTCTTTAACATTTGCTTTACATCATTGTATTTATTAAGCTTTATTACAGCTAATGATTAGTATATATGCTTTTCATGTTCGTAATTTTAAATTTATTTAAGAATTTTGCAAAAGAAAATAATTAAAAATTAAGAAAAAGAATATAATGAAATATATTATTACTATTGTTAAATAATGAAAAAGCATAGATTTTAAAGAAAAATAAAGTAGAATGAAAATGTCGTAATAACGGTGAATAAGAAGTTGATTTTATTATATAAATAAAAGAGGCTAAAGAAATACAAATTTTGATATTGAAAAATATGTTTATAAACTATTAATTTAATTTATCGTGTCAAAATCTAAATTTACAAACATAAAATTTATGGATCCCACTCCTAAACTGAGTCTATAAATTGACGAACTCACTTTAAAAAGACTAAAATAACTATCTAAACTATTAACGAACTAATCTAAAGTCAAGAATAACATTAAAAGCATTCTTCTCTAATGAATAATGAAAAGAATATTTTGATATAGATTTTTTTACAACATTTTAATATAATACATATGTTATGTTTTCATTGATTCATTATTTATTTTTTACTGATTTGACATATTCTAAATACAATACAAAAAATGATACGTATATTGTGTTTGTTATAAAAAATCTATATCAACAAATAATTGTTCATTAACAATATCATGTGATAGAAAATGATATGGCCATGTGCTGAAATATCATTGTTTCTTCTAATAAATCTCAGTTTATTTGTAGAAATATATTTTACTGAGAACATTAATTAAAATTTTAGGATTTAATATTGTTAACGAAGAGGATTGCTGACAAAGTATGATTAAATTAAGAGCGAAAATCATTGTAAGATTGGGGTTATTAAATTCTCTAATGTTGAATAAATTTAATAAGACTACCGAGTCGAAAGAGAAATAAAACAGCGAAAAAGGAATATAAAATCTTAAATTTTTTGAATTAAAAGAAAGTCAATAGATTTAAATGAAAAATTTGTACAAAAATAATTAATATGATATAAAAAGTCGACGTCAAACACAATTTAAATATTTTTTCTCCTTTCAGCCTCTAATACGCCTTTTAAGTACAAGTGGTGATAGAGTTCTACGCTCCAAAATGGGAAATGTCTCGGATGCAAGACGAATCATCGGTTCCCTTAAGCACTTCATTGGAAATGAACCCTTATTTTCCTTAGACCTCAATTGAGGGCTTATGTTCCTATCACATCCAATAGTTCAACATCACTTAGAAATCGAAGTCAAGTGTAGTTTAAATACGACTTCTCCTTCCACCCTCTAAGGTGCCTTTTAAGGACAAATCCATGACATACAATACTCCAAAGTGAAAAATACCTTGGATATATGATGATTGACTTAATGATGTCTCTTGACTACTTAGAATTGGAACATGAAAGAAGTATTTAAACTTCCTTAAACCTATATATATATATATATATATATATATATATATATATATATATATATATATATATAAAGAGGATTCTTATTTTCAATGTCACATTTATTTTTCAACTTTACTCTTTAAATATTTTTTAAATTCAAATAACTATTTTATCAATATGATCTTTTAAATGATTGTTTGTTTACATTTAGCTATTTTTTATTCATCCATATTTTTAAAAGTTAACTATTTTTTAATTAAAAATTACTACAAAATAAATAAAAACGGCTTACAATTAGAGGTAGCTCAAGGTTTAGGAAGCCTAATGCAAACTTAAGAATGAAACATGTTATTTAAAATTTATTTTTGGAGGTCTTTTTTATGCAAAATTATCTATTAAATTGTTGTAATTAATTCATTTGACTTTTATACTATCCTCCAATTTCAAGTTGTGTTCCTTTCTTATTTCATTAGAGATTTCATCTCCATTAGTTTTAAATACAAGAGCTTTCCGTACTAAACGATTATTCATTAAAAAGACAAGCTCTTACAAACACTATAGTAAATATTTTATGTAACACGAAGAAAAGAATTCATTGAGCGTTTAACAACTACTTGAAGAATCTTGTACTCCCCCGTTCTAGTGTTTTTCAGGTACTTAAGTTTGTATAAGAGCTAACCTCGTGGGATTAGTTCTTAGCAAGACTTGAGGATACAATCTTAAAGAATGGAAAAAGAAGGATATGTCGTCAACTGCCCTCCCTCTTCAAGGGTGAGAAGTTCGACTATTAGATGCAAACAATGATAGCATTTTTTGAAACATGTCATATCGACATGTGAGACATCGTAGAAAATGACAACTATATATACATTAATAAAGAAGGAGAGTCACTCTAAAAATTCAAATGAAGTGACCAGCAGAAGCAACACTACCTGTTAAATTCCAAAGTTCGCAACTCTCTAATGTGCGTCCTCTCCAAAGAAGAATATAGAAAGGTTGACGGTTACCAAGGAGCCAAAGGATGTGGGATACCTTGCTCGTAACCCACGAAGGATCGAATGGAGTAAAGAGAAATAAGTTAAGCCTCTTGACCAGACAGTACGAGCTGCTGAGATGCTGGAAAATGAAAACATCCAAAGCATTGTTAGTAGATTCCAAACGATCTTAAATGAGCTTAAATCCCTAGGAAGGTCATATGACAACTTTAGTCATATTGATAAAATCCTACAAAGTCTTCCCAGACAATAGAGATCACAGGTCACAACTCTTAAAATGTTAAAAAGAATCTTGACGGAATGAGCTTAAAAGAGCTAGTCAGGATTTTGAAAGCACATGAGCTCGAACTCCTACAAGATGGTCCCGTAAAAAAAGAGAAGAGTATTGCGCTTAAATTCGTCAAGAGGACGCCCACCAAGGCTCTCAAAACTTATGAATCCTTTGAGGAGTCTGACGATCAACAAGACTTCATGAACGATAATAAAGAAGAAGATCACTCTTTCATTATGAGAAAGATTCATTCCCTGTGGAGGAAAAGAAGAGGCACAATGTTCAAGAGTAAACGCTTCAGATCTGGCTCTAAGAACAATCTAAAGGATAGACGATTGGAAGATACAACTATTTGCTTTAAGTGCAACAAACCTGGACATTTCAGATCAAAATGTCACAAGATTGAAAAGATGAAAAAGAAGGGAGTCAGACCTAAATATGAAAGGAAGAAGATGTTGATGAGCATTTGGGAAGACCTGGACACATCTCACGAGGATGAAGATGTCAAAGTATGCGTTGTGGCAGGAAATGCTAAGAGTACATCAAATGACTCAAATGACGAGCTCTACAATAAAAATTGATATTACTGATGACCAAAATCTATCGGTAATGCGTAAAATCTGTCGGTAAATTAAAATTATTGAAGGATTACCAATGGTCAAATGTTTGTCGGTAAAACTATCATAGGTAAATTTTACCGAGGGACTTTTTGTTCCATCAATAAATCTGTCAGTAATTATGGATGGAAAAATCTGTCGGTAAATTTTTCGATAATTACCGATGGAAAGCTCTGTCGATAATTATCGACAACAAATTTGTCGGTAAATTCGTTAGTAAAATATCGCGATTTGGTTCATGTTCTTCCTTGTTCTCCTCCTTCGTCTTTTAGGGTTTTTTCAGATTCAACTTTTAGGGTTTTTTCATCATCGATAAATACTTCACAGTAACCATTTTAATAAGCGCCTAAGAGGGAACATAAGTCCTGCTACATGTCACTGTTGTCATTTTGACCGTTTGCAACCAAGGATGTAGAGGATCTTTGTTTGTTCAAGATTTCCATGAAAGCTTTCAGTGGTACGATTCGAAATGCTACGAGGATGACGCGATGTTTGGAGAAGAAATGAGATGGTGGTTGGGTCGCGCTTGATGCAACAAAGGGGATTTGTTGGTGGTTGTTGCAGGTTTCTTATGGTTGCTTCTGGTGCTCTTGCAAGATTTTGCTTACTGATGTCTGGTAATGGCTTAGAGCATATGAGAAAAGGAAGATAAAACAGAAGAACGAAAAGAACAAGAAAAAGAAGAGAGAGAAGAGGAAATAGGGGGTTTCCCTCATTCTACTCGTGTGAGAGAGTAAAATACTAAGTGGTTCACAGAGAGCGAGGAAAAATGGGCTGGAAATTTCCCGTTGTTTTTACCAACAAATTTTTTCGTCGATAAATGAAACATGTTTTACCGACAGATTCTTCTGTTGATAATGCGTATTTCACTTTCCGAAATATTCGTTCATAGAAAAATGTCGTTGATAAGTGAAAAATGGGCAGGAAAGTTTCTGCTTATTTTTCTATTCCATTACCGACGGGTTTACTAATAGACTTTTTCGTCTGTAAGTGACATTCTCATTATCTACGGACTACCGACGAATTTTTCCATCGATAAGTGACATACGCATTACTTTCAGATTTACTAACAAATATTTTCATCGGCAAGTAAACTTCAACATCTGTCGGTAGTGAAAATATACCAACAAATATATATTCGTCAGTAAAAGTTCGTCGATAATTTTGATCATTTTTGTGACCTTTACTCAGTTAGAAATGCATACTATGAATTGTTATCATATTTATCCAAACTGTCTAACACATATAGGGATCTATCCAAACAAAGTAGAGAGCTTCTTGTACAAAGAAATAACTTAACAGAGGAAGTAAGTTCATTTAGGGATAATGTGAAGTTACTACAACAAAACGTTAGTAATCTTAAGGAAGAGATGAATGCCTCAGAATAGAAAAAAGAGAAAACTTGGTTGCAGAATAAAAAGTTTGTGAACTATAACTCTAAACAAAAGTGTTAAACACATAAAATCCCTTAGGCATGAAAATGATACCCTTACTCTGATATTGTATAGAATTGTTGAAGGGAATGTTAGGTTAAATCGTCTATTAAAAGAGAGTAGACACCCTTATGACAAACCAGGTTTAGGTTCATTAACAAAACCAAACACACTAGGTTCATTAAGTCAAATGTTGATACATTATCTTCTGAAAAGAAGAAAATGTATGCATCTAACAAACCAAGACCCAATTCGGTATGTGTACGTAAGAGTCAAATAATTCCTCTTGTAGATATGCTTAATGATCGAAAAGAGAACCTTATCATGGTATCTAGACAATGGCTGCTCACATTACATGACGAGAGAAAATTGTATGTTCCTAAATCGAAGGAGCAAGAAAGTAGAATCAATCATGTTTGGAGGAAACCAAAAAGGAAAGGTCATAGGAATGGGAAAGATAGGTACAAACCTATCCCCCTTCATTGATAACGTTATATTAGTATATGACCTCAAACATAATGTGCTTAGCATAAGTCAGTTATGAGACAATGGATATAATGTTATTTTTGAAAAAGGCCAATGTATGGTATTAGATAAGAGGAGTGGCTAGAAATTATCCTGTATTTATAATATTGAGTATTGGTTTTGATATAATTCTTGCTATCCTAGTCAGTTCGTATGCCATCTGTAAGGGTGTTCTGTTTTTGCATGTGAGCCTATTAAGTGTGTGTGTGTGTGTGTATATATATATGTAAAGTGTGAATGGAGAAGAGTATAGAAAATGAGTAGTGTTTTTGTAGGTAGCGTGATGAAAGGAAATAGGAAACCTAGATGTGAGGGGTGAGTGTGTACTCACATAAACATAGTGGAGGGAGAACAAAAGGTAGGTTGGAGGAATGAAATAATAGGAATCCCTTCAACTAAGGTTGTTGAAGGAAGACTAGATGTAGGCTTGGCTGAACCAATATATATTGTTGTGTTGATCTTTCCATCCTTTCTCCTTTATTGTTGATCCATATAATTATTTTATTCATTTCAAGAAAACTCAAGGATTTTGTAAAGTTTTTCAAAAGAACAATTTTTTAAAGAAAAATCCAATTCACCCCGCTCTTGGCTTGAGATATAAGACATCATTTTTCTAACAATTGCCACTAGAGAGAATTCGAAAAATTACTCGAATTTTAATCGGTTAGGTTTTCTGTATAATCGATTAAAAAGTTCCTGATGACTAGTATATCTCAAACCTTTGGAGAAGGGTGCATCCATAAATAGGCCACAACTATTTGCGGGTGAGAGTTACCCTTTCTGGAAAATCATGAAGAAGATTTTCTTGGAATCAATTGACAAGGGTGTATGGGGTGCAATTATCAACGGTCCCTTTTATGGAAAATGGTAAGATAAAGGGTAAGGACTTTTCTGAGTGCACCTTAGACGCTATGATGTAAAAGCTAAGAATATAATCTCTTATGTAGTAATAATTGACGAGTTCTACAAAATATCCACTTGCACAATGGCTAAAGACATGTGGGACGTGCTTGAGATTACACATGAAGGAACATATGAGGTGAAGAGAGCAAGAAAGAATTCTCTCTCATCAAAGAGTATGAGATGTTGAGGATGAAGGCTGGTGAGACTATCTTTGATGTTCAAAAGAGGTTCAAACATATTGTCAACCACCTTCTTGGTTTGGGAAAGATCTTTGATAAAGAAGATATCAATATCAAGATCCTAATGAGTCTTAACAAAAGCTGGCAGCCAAAAGTTACTACCATTTTAGAATCCAGATATTTAACATCTATGAACATGGCAACGCTGTTTAGAAAACTGAGGAAGCATGAGTTATAACTTCAAAAATTGAGAGAGGAAGAAGAAAGTGAACAGAAGCACACTATAGCTCTCAAAGCAGCACACAGAACAACTTCAAGAAAGCATACTAAGGAACCTGATTCAGAATATGAAATTCCAGAGTTGGAAGCAATGAACGTGATGGTAAAAAGATTCTCAAGGTTTATGAAATCTAGAAATAAATCTATTTCTGATTTTGCAGGCAACTCAAGAGGAAACAGGAAGAGAAGCAAAGCTACTATACCAACATACTATGAATGTGGAAAAGCAGGCCACATCAAACCTGAATGCCTTATCCTAAAGATGAAGAAAAAGCTAGATGATAGGACAGGTTAAGACAACAAAAAGAAAAGGTAGAAAAAAACCTATATTGTTTGGGAGGACAGTGACTTAAACTGCTCTTCAAGTGATGATGATGAAAGCTTAGAAGAAGAGATAAATCTGTTACTGATGGCTGGTTCAGTGTGTTCTGACAATTGTGAACACCTCACAATCTTACCTTGAGCATATTGTCAGCAATTGCAGCAACCTAGTGTGTTTGAATATTCTATTTTAATGCATCAATTATACAAATATCTTATGGGCATGACTACTTCCTCTTGGAAGCAGAATCCAAGAAATTAGAAAAGCACAAAGACGATAATCTCTCTTCATGCCACCAGTTTTGTATAGAGATTAGTCCCTTGGTTGGTTTGGATCCCTTAGACAATCTTGATACATTAAGAATTTGTGAAGACCGACAATCCCTCGATGATTTTTTTCTCCTCTTGGAAAAAACCTCGCAATAGAGAACCAAACTTCCTTTGTTAACTTTATATCTTTCCCTTTCACTCTTGAGAACATTTTTCCATTACTGATCTTCAGATTTGAGAAGAAGACTCTCACAAGGTTAGGGTACCAAGGGTTTGCCATTTGCGTAAATGTTTTTAATCCTTGATGTTGAAAATAGAATGGCTTAATTTCTCACACCAAGAGGAGGGTGAATTGGTGAAATGTAAAAAGAAAGTTTTCTTTAAATCTTTTTCGCAAAGTGGATGCCTTTAAAACTTTCTTGAAACGCAAGGAAAAATATTTGTTTATGCAGCGGAAATATAATCGATTTAATGCAGTAGGCAGTCGACTGAATAAAAAGTGTAGGGATAGTAAGATCAAACAATGGGTTTTTATACTGGTTCGGCCAAGCCTACATCCAGTGTCCTTCCAACCACAGGAAGCCAATGCACTATAATGATCAAGGTTTTTACAACAAGGTTTTTATAGCGAGCTCACGTAAAAAATATAAAACACTTCTCTAACCCTCTAATCAAAATATAGGCATATATAAAACAGACTAGCAATATGAATCCCCTCTCCTGCAGTCCAACCCTTTGAGCCACCCTCAAAGTCAAGAACGCAACACGCTCTTCTTCCTGTAATCACAACAGGGAAACCTCAAACCAATATTTACAAGATTGTAGCCTCTGATCTTTCAGTAACACCCAAATGTGCAGATATGATCAGCCTTTGTAAGTGCAGTTAACTTTCTCTTCAAGAGTTCACAAGTAGATGATCACCACGGTCACTTCTTGTTTCTTGGAGCTCTTTCATTTTTCTCTGTAAGAATGCACTTTCTGCAAAATATCACAAAACTGTTAGAATCACAAAAGTTCATACAGATATCAAGTTTGCGTCAGTTTATAGATTTTCACAATTCAGACACATTTTAATCGACTTAGCTACTAATGCAGTCAAATGTAACAATTCAGTCAAAGCAGTTAGAAGCAATCAATGCAGTTAATTGAATGTGCAATTAATGCAATCGAATCATAATAAATGCTTGGTCAACATATATAAAAATATAGCCGTTGTAACATTTAACACAAACATTAACAGAATTTCAAAAATGTAACATACTTAGTCGAATGCAAGTTGCATATAATCGACTATGTAACAAAGTTAAAGAAGGTTTTGAAAAAACTTCTTCTTTGAAAATCCTCACAGCACACTTTGAACAAGTTTGTGCAAAGCCACGAGTTTTAATCGACTGACTCCACAATGAAGTAGACTAAAAACTGTTGTTTTTCCACACAATAAAAAGTTCAACATAAGTGCTTGTGGTTTTCTTTCTATAAAACATCAGACATGCATTCACCAATAAAATCAATTATATAGCACAGTGAAATGCAATGTATCAACACAATGATGTTCTCCATGCATTAAACAGATTTGTACATTGATTAAGACATGTAGCATGTAAGCAATAGAACATGTAACACATAAACATCACATGTGTTATTAATTATGTTGTCATCATCAAAAACCAAAAGCTCTGAGATTGTAAGTTCAGCTAAACCAGTGTTATTCCTATCAACAATCTCAACAATCTTCCCCTTTTTTGATGATGCACAACCATGATTAATAAACAACAATGTTGTACAAATCCAATCATATCATGTCAAAATGTATCAGTGCAAATGATTAGCAAATATATCAGATCATGTATCACAACTTCAAGGTTTGATCTTCCTAGAGTAAATTTTGATAAATTATTCATCAAGTAATCAATTTTCTCTATGGCGTAGGAGTAGGCTTCTCTCCTTTTTTGATTTGAATGCTCCTATGGCGTGATGTTAGTAGGTTGGATAGTGGAGCCCACTTCTAGTTATAGAAATTAAAATAGAGAAGGGTTTTGTGTGTGGCCTCAAATTCTATAAGAAAGAAATTTAATTATTTTGCAATGTAAGTGGTGGTAGGGTTTATGTTGGTGAGAATGTGAGAAAAAAAGAGAAAGGCAATCAATTAATGAGACGTGAGTATAGATGGCAAGGAGAGATATTTTTCCTTAGTTGGTTTAAATTGGGGTCTGTTAAAGAATGGGATGAGTGAATAAGAGTGGGTTCCATATCACTTAGTTGAGAAAGGAAGCATAATGCATTTTGTTGATGATTTGTGAGTTTTAGGAAAACTCGTGATATTCGAAACCAGGTACGAGGAATTTTGTTCTTTGTGTAAGGTGGATCTATGACCACCATTCCCTTCCTTTGCACTAATTATATTTATATATTTGATGGATGATAATTGCTCATATAAGTTTTGGATGTTAGTTGAAGATTAGTGAACACGTGAAATCCTCTTGTGTTTTACTGGCTCTATGTTGTTTGGTATTTAAGAGAAATACTAGTCTTATTGTGGTCTTATACCATGAGCTTGGTTGGTAATACATGTAATATGAATATGTATTGAACTGTGATGCGAATACGAAACTATGATATTTTCTTGTACCATTGTCAGTCGTGTGCGCTTTTCTTATTGAGCTACGATAAAGGTGTTCAGTCTTGTGTGTAGAGACAAAGATTTGAGTGTCACCCTTCCTCCTACATAAGGACTTGAGAGGGTTGGATGTGTCGCCCAAAGGCTTGGGCTCCTATTCAGTATAGTGCAGCGATGCGCGTAGTATCGATGTTTTTATTCATTAGTCGTTAATAAGTCGGGGATATAGATTTGAAGTTGCGATGGAAGACGACTCAAATCACCCTGTTAGTGAAAACTGACTATGACGACACAATAGAAGAAAAAAACATTAGTTTATGATTGATTTGGTTGGGATGTTAATTCTGTGATGAAATATGTTTATGACTATATTATTATGTGTTTGAAATGATTACTGTATATTGTATGTTATGATATTTCTGGTTGCTCACCTTTTCATTTTTGTGGTTATGGTTTCCACCTATGATGATCGTACACTAGTGCAAAAACAGCGTACAACGTCGAATATTTTTGGCTTTTAACGACGTATTCTTGTTCGATGTTATATCATGAGATGTAATTTTGACGTCGAACACCCACCGTACGACGTTACTCTTTTATATCCACGTCTATTGTATAGAGTTCGACGTCTAATATTTGAATAACTAGTTATATTTAAGGGAAGATTTGGCATCAAATGTAAGGTGAGGGGACATAAAGTTGATGTCAAGGACAAAGATGTATGACGTAACGTTGAGGTCGATTTATGTAGGGCGACGTTACTTGTTATTTATAAACACGTCGAATATTAAAGTGTTTGACGTCTAATATTTGAATAAATATTTATATTTAAAGCAAAATTTGGCGTCAAAAGGAAGGGGATTGACGTAACTTTGACGTTGAAGTAAACCGATCGACATCATGTTTTATTGATATATACGTTGAGTAGCAGAGAATCGACGTCTAAGATTTGAATAAATATTTATATTTAAATGAAGATTTGACGTCGTACATGGTGTTACATATCAAACTTAATATTTTATGTAAAAGAGATATTTTGAGATTTTTGTTTTGAACAGACGATGTTTATAGTTATGATTTTGCTTTCGCATTATAATCAAATAAAGTTTGATTAACTGAAATGAATGTTTTGTAGAATTGTTTAAAAAAATTATACTTGTGACATCTTGTTGAGGGTGTTACATCCTACCACAACTCTCATCTCTCAAATTGAGTTAGTGAACTTCAATCAGGCTCTAGAAGATAACTCTTGGTTGAAGCCATGAAAGAAGGGTTGGATCAATTCAAGAAAAATGAGGTATAAGACTCGTTGAGTTACCTCATGGAAAGCATGTAGTCAGAGCATTGTTTTGAATATTCGACTTCAGAATTTTTGACATCCATTGGTAAAAAAAAAGGTTTAAGACATACATGAATTTGATGGTTTCAAAGGAAACAAAATGACTCCACAAAAATAAAATAATAAAACAGAACAAAAAAATAATCAAAAGCAATACATTACAAAGTTTCAAAAAAACCTAGTTGCATAGTGTTGCATCATGCACAAAAAAATCATGACAAATTATCAGCATAAATAACCATCATGTACATATGTTTGTCAATGTAAAAAAGATACTTTATTTGGAATTTTTTTCATGAATGGTTATCAAATCGCTTTCATTCCAAAATACAAAAGATCAACATACATCTAGGTTTCCTCTTTCAAGTTAGTTAGGTTTTCTCTCACATATTGAGGTTCTGTCACCTCGATCCCTACACCAAGTTTCCAATATCTTATTTCTCTCTCATTTTGGGTTTCAACACCCTGATCCTTGCCAAAAGGTTCTGACACCTTATTCCTCTTGCATATAAAGCATTTGACAGCCTGGTCACTACCAGAGTTTTGACAACTTGTCTATTTTCTCCTTAAATTAAGATCATCTCATTAGGGGTGACCCTAAGTCCAATTTCGCTTGACACTTATAAGCCTAGTTTTCGGGCACCCCAAACCTAGTTTTGTTTGGCACCCCTAAGCCTAGTTTTGTCTGGCACCCTAAGTCCAGTTTCGCCTAGCAACTATAAACCCAATTTGTGTGGCATCCTAAGCCCAGTTTTGTCTAACACCCTAGGTTTAGTTTATTTAGCACCTATAAGCTCAATTTATCTGGCACCCTAAGCCTAGTTTTATCTAGCACCCTAAGCCTAGTTTTATCTAGCACCCTAAGTTCAGTTTCGCTTGACACCTATAAATCCAGTTTGTTTGGCACCTCAAGCCTAGTTTCGTCTAGCACTTGTATATATCGAAAAATGGTCGAAACGAGGTTTTTTTCATTATAGATCCATACATTCATGGATTTAGCATCATGCACCATGCATCGCTAACATCCAATAGGAATTTATGATACATACACAAGTAACATCACGAATTCAATGCAAATCAATTCAAAAAGTGCATCACTGAAAAAAAATCAGAAATTAAAAAAAAAACGAAAAAAAGAAAGTGAACAAGGGTCTAACACGAATTCCACCCCCACATTCATGCATCACACATTCATCACCATGACATACCATGCATTTCTAGAGGGATGACCATAAAACACAATTCAAAGAAGAAAATTCAAAATTATAGGAAAAATCAATTAAAACAAATACGCATTACTGAAATGCCAAGAAATTTCAACATCGATAGGGATGATGCACCCTCCACTAGGTTTACTCCTTTTAAGCAAAATACATAGGGTTGGTACACCTTTTAAGCAAAATTCAAAGGTGATACACCCTCCACGAGGTTCACACACCTCTTAAGCGAAATCCATAGGGTTGGTACACCGCTTAAGCTAAATTTATACGGTTCATGCACCTTTTCAGCAAAATCCACATGATTCCTATACCATCTCATTAGATTAATAATCTACAAGACACTCTGTGAGGTAATCTTTGTCCTTCTCTTTGAACCCGAACAAAATTAATGTCTTTATCTTTATTTAGCATTTACTATGATAACATAAAAACTCTAATGCTCATGTTATCTAACAAAATCTAAATACAGAGGGGCAACTGTCAACACCAAATTTCGTTCGGGTAAGTCAATAAAAATAAAAATATAAAAAAATAAAAATTAATGGTGGGTAAAAAATGTATATAATTTTCAAAAATTAATTTAGCCCAAGAGCCCAAGAGTTTTATATCTTCGTCCCCTCTTTGCTTTTCATACCCTTCACAAGACACATCACTAGAAAATATTTTTTAAATATTGATTTCTAGATAAAGGTATGATTTTAATATGGTAATAATTTGAATCAATATTATGCCAATAATTATAAGCAATATTCCTGATGATAATTATAAATAATATCTTGGTATTATACTATATTTTATTGCGTGAGTTTCTTTTAAAAGAGAAAGACATGATCCTAAAAATTGACAAAGTTTCGGAAAATAATAATAATCAATATCTTAAATATTATTTGATTTGATTAATTTGAAATATATTGCAAGACCATTTCTTTCCCTGTTTTGTTCATTGTCAATTAATTCACAATTAAAGCAAGATAACCATATCATTGCAATATGTGTATATAAATACGCACCCTAACGTAGAAGGAAAAGGGACGGGAAAAATACAGATAGGTATGCAAAAATAATAGATATAGAAACATAGAAAGAGAGGAAAAAGTATAAAGAAGGATAAGTTCTCACGTAAAAGGGCTTTGTCAACAACAAGAGGAAACTAAGGAAGAATTAAGAGAGTACTAAAAGTTGAGAAGGTATGTCACGTCTACACCTTTATTTCTATTTTGATTGTACTTTTACATTTTTCTTCTAAGGACATTATTTTTATTACACAGAAATAACTTGTTCTTTTTCAAATCATAAAAAGAAGGTCTTCCTACATTTCTTTTGGTATTTGTTAGATCCCTCACGTCATGTGATATTTCTAAATTTTCTTAAAAAATATGAAATAAACAATTCCCAAAAATAAAGAATATTTTTTATTACATATTTTTATATTTTAAAAATAATAATAAATCATAAAGTAAATGAAAAAAATGTTTTCACATTTATAAAAATATGAGCACTCGTGTGATCGTTCGCATCGTTCTAGTGCTTATTTCTTTTCTAAATAATTAAATATTATTTTAAAAGTATAAGTACTTGTCCTCCTATTACATATTTCTTTCCCTTTTCCGACCATTTTAAAATACCAAAAATTACAAAAAATCTTCAAAATATGAAAAAAAAGTCAACATTGTTAAACAAACTTTTTTCTAAATGATTTCTCAACCTGAATGAGAATACATAGGAATGAGATCAATCCTTATCGGACCCATAAAAAAAAACATTTTTATTTCTTTATTTATTTTTGGGGAAAACTAAATATTTAGGAAAATCACGTCAACTTTATACAATTAATTAAAGGTACTACTTTTGGGCAAGCGCAATAGGTATTAATACCTTTCTAACGCGTAACCGATTCCCGAACCTAAAATCCAGTTTTCGTAGACCATGTCTTATTTTACAGTTTTCCATAATTTTTCCAAAATAAATTATGGTGGCGACTCCCAAAATATTTTTTTCTTAAACTCGTTTATTTTCGGTTCGATGTCCCGTCGCGATCCCGTTTGTGACAGTCGGCCTAGGTCAGATTTTAAGACAAGTTGTTTTAAATGGAAAATTTAATCAGACTCTGTTGGACCAATGGATGGGCTGACTCATGCCAAAGGTTAAGATGAAATAAAAATTGAGACATTCCAAATCCAGAAAAAGGTCGAGAAGACTTCTTCTCTAGTACAAGCTACATTTTTTCTAAAGGCTATGACAAAACATTATACCTTTGCAAAGTATACTTGAGTTTGACTTCTCACCAAAAGGCTACCTGTTGTACATGAAGTCAACCTCTACATGTAATGTTCATCTCTCAAGAAAATCTATAAATAGAGAGACGCTTGAAGAGATGATAATTGGAAGAATAATATACTGAAATCGTGAACACTCAAACAAGGTTATTGTGCTCATAAATCATCTAAAGCTAAATTTTCTAAGAGAGAAAAACCTTAACAAAATCTCAAATTTCTTTGTATTGTTTCTATCCTCTCTTTGAGAGTCATCAATCTATATTTTCTCATAACACTAATTGTGTTCTACATTCTGAAGAGAATTAAGACACTTGGTGTTTAGCTCAGTTGAGTTAAACATTCTAGACGTATTGTCTATGGTTAGATCAAAAGTGGTTAGAATACTTGTATACCAGGAGTGGTTAAACTCGGACTACTCATATTGATTAGGTGAACTAAGAGCGGTAAGAATACTCATTGTAAACCTAGAGGGGTAAAACTCATTGATTAAGTGAAACTTCTGGAAGATTAGTGGAACCCCTTAAAAGTTCTTAAAGGAGAATTGGACATAGCTCAGGTTAAGTGAACTAGTATAAATTTTTTGTTTTATCTCTGTGTCTTTAAAAGTTTTCTTAACGCTCCTTTTAAACACCATCGTCTGAACATATCTTTTTCTATCAATCCTTTGAAAACCTATCTGACACCATTTGTGAAAACTTTTAAAACCTCTCTCCTCTAATGTTTTCTTATGTTTTAAATTTTTGATCTTGAACTAGGAATTAGAGCTTTTCTTCAAATTTCAACTTAAAGGATGCCTTTAATTCATTAATTTTTCCTTTAAAATATTCTTAAATTTGGAGCTCCATCTTCTACCAGGCATGCCAACTTAAGGATTCATCATTTCTTCATTGTTGTTGAACCAAAATAACCTTGAAGTCACCACAAACAGATAGAGTCATGCATAACACTTGAGTCCTCATGTATTGTAATGGTCATTGTAAGTATGCCATTTCAATTGTGGGAAACAGATAAACACTAAGTCACTTACTCAACTAAGAATCATTTCACACATATATATTGTTTAATCATAAGCATAACTACTTCGTAATGAAATTTGGGGAAGATATGTTTATACTCAATATTTTCCCAATAATGATATATGTTGATTGTGAAGTCGTTTTTCCATAAAATTTATTCTTATTAACCTTTCAAATATAATATAGAGGAGGTATAGATACAAGCTTTAGGGACTACAGCTTTGAAGCCTCTGCTTGAGACTTCTTGAGACATTTCTCCAGTAATGCATACCTGTTTTGGGATAGTAGGTGGGGTGCATCACTAAGCGTTAATTGTTGCTTAGTTACTACCATTTAATTTGGCCATAAAATAGATAATAAAACAATGATAAATAACAATCTATGTACTTGTAAGATTTTAATAATGGTAAAAAACAAACTTGTCAAAATTCATCCGACCGAGATGCACTAAACTACATGTAATCCTCCCTAGTGATCCGATACTTCAAATACAGACTATCACCTTTTCACTTTTCAAACACATATTCCTAAGTCAAGAAAGTCTTAAAGCCCCTCAACATGGGAACTATAACAGATAAGACCTTCTTTGAAACTAAATCAGCGTTTGAAATGTCAAAATTTTACTCTAGATAAGAAACATATGACTCAATAAATTAATTAAAAATTTTGACTATTCATTTTAATCGATTATTTGTCGGTTTAATCAATTAATACAAAAGAAAAAAAATCAATTAAAATTGAACTTGTTCTTAAAGCAAATATTATATAACCTTTTTTAGTTAAATTTGTTTCTAGTGGGTATTTTTATTGAATTTGTTGTCTTCACGTGTGGAACATCAGAAAGGATAAAGACAAATAACATCATTCATTCTTAGTTTGTTTTGGTTTTTTTTCTAATCCATTCTAGAACCAGTTTTAAAACATTCCTTTGAGTGCTTACTTATTTGTGTGACTTATTTTTAGATTGTCTTTTCTTTTGGAATTTTATTTGTCTTGTCTCGTCTACATTCATTTTGAGATTAGCTTTTCAATTTGAGTTTTTGTTATTTTACTCCTTTGATCAATTGAGAGGATCACATTTTTTATTGTGTGTTTCTTTTTTAGTTTCACTAACATCTCAAGTAGCATTCTAAAGGTAGGAGGAATTGGATGAAGATTCTGTCCTAGTGAGTTTATGGAAGGGAGGGTACCAAGAGAGACTTTGGAGTAGAACAAAGAAACCTAACACTTGAAGAGTGAAGCAAAAGGGCACATTGGAAAACAAGATAGCTTTTGTTTATTTCGTGTAGCTTGTATCATAGAACATTTGTGTAATTTTGCTATATTGTGTTGTAATTTTTTGTTCATTTCTTCTATGCTTTGGTATTTTGAAAAATTTCCTTTGGTGAAATCCTATCTTTTTAACTAGAAGTGAAAAGGTGTCAAAGGGTTCCAAGTGTTACGTGCACTTTCACATAAGATTTGCCTAACTAGTGAATTGTTTTTACCATTCTTTTTGCATTAGTTTATTCTTGCAATTCTTTGTTTCCAATCTAGATAGACCTTCCTTTGGTCTCTTGGAACACTCTACACACCCTAATAGGAATTCTTTTTTGGAAGGTTTTTACTTAGAAACTTTGGTGAAAGCAATATACGGAAACTCGGGCAAAAAAAACATGATTACTAAGCTTGACTACTTGTGACTCACCTCACTTTTCTAGGAGCTACTTGAAATACTTTCAAACTTAGCTTCTTTTTAGAAATCCTCCACCAAAAAGAAAAATCACTTATGAAAATTTTAACATTTATAATTCTGAATTTTTTGAAAATCATTATAAAAATATTTCTAAATTCACAACATCATGAGTGATCATTCATATCATTTTAGTTTGCATGATATTTTTTAGGATCATAATAACTTATATCATACTTATAGTCATGGTGTGTTGTATTTGAGAGTTGAAATTCCTCATTTTGGTAGAAAAATTGATCTAGTGTCATATTTAGCTTAGGAGAAAAAGATAGAAAGACTTTGTCCATTCATTGTTAGGTGTATCATATGGTTAGGTTGTGCACTTCTAAGTTTGTAGGACATACATGTGAGTGGTGGAACCAAAGACAAGTTGGTGTTGAAAGTGGATGAAAATATCCAATTAGAGATTGACATGATTTAACAGCATGTATGAGGAGAAAGTTTGTTGCACCTTATCTTTAGAAAAATCAAAAGCTTAAACAGGAAATAAGAGAACACTTTGAGAGAGGTCGAGAATTTATAAGAAGTTAAAAAGAGATCCTTTGTAGGGAAATGGAGTTTAGAGAGAAAGTACAAAAGATATTGAGGGATAAAGAGAGAAAAGAGATTTAAAGAAGGAAAAAGGAATAACTACAACTAGAGAGAAGATCAAGAGATGGGAGCAAAAGATAAATAAGTTGTAAAGAGCTAGAGAAGAGGAAATTCTAAGAGTTAGAGCTTAAGAAGCTTAAAGAGTTAGATACTAGGAAGCTAGAAGAGAGAAGGAGGAGAAGGAAATGAGGAACTTTAAAGAGCAAGAAAGAAGAGAAAGGGGGGGAAAGAGAAAAGAGCGAAAAAGTAGTGCTTCAGAGAAAAGAGAAAGAGGAAAAATAAAATCCTACTCAAGTAGGGAGTGCTATTGAAGGCACCTCTAACTCCCCCATAATAATTAAAAGGTTTAATGTCTCAATAGGTCCCTATTTTTGTTCAGAATTTAAAATAGGTCCCTTTATTTTTTGGCGTCTCAATTAGGTTCTTATTTTTGTTAATTTGATGCAAATAAATCCTTTCCGTCAATTTCATCAAACGGCGTTAATGAATGTGTGACGTGGCCTTACACGTGTCAATACTGTCCTCAGGCCACGTCACACATTCATTAACGCCGTTTGATGAAATTGACGGAAAGGATTTATTTGTATCAAATTAACAAAAATAAGGACCCAATTGAGACGCCAAAAAATAAAGGGACCTATTTCAAATTCTAAACAAAAATAGGGACCTATTGAGACATTAAACCTAATTAAAACAGAGATTTTAAAGCGAGTTTTTCAATCTTTGAACTATTCTCGTTTCATTGATGACTTTCATTTCTTAATCCAATCTTTATTGTGGAAATTTTTTTTAACTCCATTCTCATTCCTCATTAGTTTGAACTCCTCATTAAAATTTCTAGCATTACACTTTGAGTTGATGTTGCCTAATAGGTTACAATTAACCGAAAGTGGAAAAATACATTTTTGTGAAGTGCGCCTTCTTACACTTTAAGAAAAACATTGCAATAATAAAATAATGCATTCTTTCATTTTCTTCATTCACATATATTTTGTTTGTGTTACACAAATTTATTCAATTTTTTTTATTGATCTTATAGATGGATTTTTGATCTAGGAGTAGATCAAAAGCCAAAAGTTGTGGTTTTTAATAAACATTTCCAATCTAAAGACAAATATTTTTCAAGAGAGAGGGAATGATGGAAATTCATCCAAGGAACTACAACATGTAACACTGTAAATAGGTGTATTTTAGGTCTTCGTATTTGTGTTAAGTAGAATTTATTTTCATTTGGGCATTGTATTTTGGCCTCACATTATAGAATAAATTTTTGGGTTGTGTATTTTGGCCACTTACTGTAGGAATTCTTCTTTATTAATTGATTATGTGTTAAGTAGGGTAGTTGTTTGGGTTTGAAAAATAAGTTCTTGTGTGGAAAGATATATATAGTAAGAGAGATAGGGTTTTATTTGGGCTATCTTGGACCCCAAGGAACCTATAACACTTTCTTAGAGAGCTCTTGCTTGCATTTTGCACATGTGACAATATGGAAAGCATGAGCATGACAATTTACCAGTCACACATGAGGCATGACTTGTTAAGACAAGATCATCTATAAAACTAAACTATCTAAACGTCCTCATATGTTTTGATTAACAAACAACTATAAATGAAATAAGCATATGACAAAGTGCTATATTTGGGAAATAATATAGTTCGAAGATAAGCATTTTTATGAAAAATATGAAATCTAAATATTTTAAGAAAAGCTCTAGTAAATGCACTAATATATGAGTAGATGCACTACTAAAAAATTTTCTCACAAAATGTGTCAATGTGTTATATGAGAGTCTTGCTAAATGTTCTTTTGTTGTACTTTGCTAAATAATGCTAGACGAGCTCTCACTATAAGGTACAAAATGATGTTTTTGGTAAATATGCTAAAAGATATAAACATTGTTCCAAAAGCATGTGTTGAAAGATATCTTACTAAACATATTCTTGAACCAAACGAATAATCACTAAACAAAGCGATGTTAATAAAAGCCTTGCATAAGCTAAATGATACCTTATACTACACGACATTTTCATCCAACAATGAAACAATTATGAATTGCTTGGTATCTCTACTATAATGCTTAAACGATCAAATCTTGCTTAAGCAATAGAAATTTTGAAAAGCCTATAGTTGTTCGGAACGTGCATTAAACAACATTAAATGCATAATGTCTCAAAATAACAAAAGTGATAAGAAAAAATGACATATCTACCTACATTCATATCTATTATACTCTATGTAGATTACCTATATCAAGTATCCACCTACTTTATCATATACAAGCCAGAAGTGGACGTTAAAGACAAAGAAGCCATTCAATAAATGTTCTCTCTATGAAAAGTCGTGCCAAAGAGTTCGTACAACTTATTTTTGATAAAGTACTGAAAAAATAAGTTTGTTCTACGATAGCAACCTCCTTAGCTAGGTTGGGCCAAAACTAGGAGATATGCATGAAGAGGGTGTTTCCTTAGATGATGAGTACGAAATGGAGTGGGAAAAGGTCCAAGGTTACGTAGCTAGGGTTGGACAAGGTGATATGCTCACAATTTTGGTGTATATGGTGATGGCGAGGTAGTGTGTGATGGCTCCAAGAGAGGTGAGACCAACTCAAGGAGGAAGCTGACTAGAGGGACCTCTAGGGTTGCTCTAGTCTTAAACTAGGAAGTGTATGACCATAATTTGGCAGCATAACATTACATTAATCCAAGATGAAATAAAAGGGTGGAGACACCTCTATTTATAGGCCAAGTGTGTCTCCTTATAACTCTAAAAGCATCTTTTTGTAAAGCAAAAAGCAAACCTTACCACCATGCAACTGGTGGTGACCGAATATTGGTTACCATTAGGAGGGAGCCATGTGTCACAAATCCTCTCCAATGGAGGAGGGACATGTGACCACTACCAAAAAAGAAGTCATCTCCACTCCTAAGGTGTCACATGCTCGCTTGTAAAAAGAAAATTTTCTCCAATGGAAGCATGACACATGACACACACCTTCCACTTGGTTTGGATATCTAACTTAAGGAAAATCCTATGCTACTTAGACCTTAATACAAGCCTTAAACAAACCTACACTAAATGGTCAAATACAAGGCCTAAATCCTACACTACTCTTTCTTCTTCCCTGATGGTTCAAGTGAAGCAAACCTTTGCTTCTCCTTCTAAAGTGGTTATTCTTGGAGTTGCTTGACCATGCTTCTAGTGATTGGACCCTTGGTTATGAGTTTTCCATCACCATGGCAAGTTGACTATAACCTACGACTACTACCTACAAAATGGCTAAGAAGATCCGAAGATCAAAGCAAATACTATCTAACAGACATATTTTTGAAGCCTCTAAATGGAAGATACTTGAAGAGAAGAGTAAGAGAATAACCGCACAATACGAAATAAATCATCCAAGAAGAAAATTAGGCTAAAAAAGAAAAGAAAATACTCTTAACCTTCATAGAATCATAAGCTTATAGTTGTACGAAGAGAGAAAACTCAAAGAGTCTGTTATATTGATTTGTATTGAAAACACGTCCTCTCTTTGTGAGAGTAATCGTCTAAGGACTTGTAAGCGATCTGATTGATTGCACATTCTGAAGAGAAAACAAACACTTAATGTTTATCTCGGTGGGGTTAAACGGTAGCTAGATGGGTTTGTCTAGTAGAAACCAGGAGTAAGTGAAACTCAATTAGACAACGTATCAGAAATATCCAAGGTTGTCTAGGGATACCAAAAGTGATGAAGAATATTACACAACTAGGAGTGGGTGATACTCGATTCTAGTCAAAGTAACAGAGGTTACTAGGATTGACGTAATACCAAAAGTGGTGCGAATACTCAATTGTAATCGTATTGAAGATTATAGTGGAACCCTCTAAAAGGTCTTAGAGGAGAATTATACGTAGCTCCGTGAAGTGAACCAGTATAAAATAACTGTTTGTTTATTACTTCACTCTTGCAACCGTTTATAAGCGCTATTGTCAGTAGACGTTAATCTTTGAAACATTTTTCTTACAAACACAAGTGCTTATTATCCCAACCGTTTATAAGCCCTTGTCACTAAACATTAATCTTATTAAAGCTATCATTCTCAAAATACTACAACATATTTAACTAGACGATTGAAAAATATTTATTTTGGAACTTGCAATTTGAACAGAAATTTCTAAGTCAAGTGTTTAACAACTTATATAAACTGTTTAATCTTTAAAAAAGGTTGTTAAACTATCTTTTTGGTGAAAAAGTTTTCCTACAACACTATTCAATCTCCCTTCTAATGTTTTTCAGATATTTCGACTATTTGAATCCTTTTTCCAATTTTGAATTTCTAAATATTCCCTATCTTTTTGTTGAGTCTTTAGTTAACTCTTAAACCATAAATAGGAGTCCTCAGCCTTGTAAATTGAACTTTGAATTGATATAAAGAAATTTTGCCAAAATTATAACTCTCTCTTTCTCTAAGTTCACTAGGATAGTTTCTTTCCTAGACTTTCTTCCTATACTTTTTTTTAAGATTTTGTTGAACATCCCTCAAAAGACACCCTCCAATTCACTCACCAAACATATCAACTCCTTTCAATTTGTTTTTGCTTTCCATCAATTTCGGTCATCATTTGTTCATTTCAGCATGGAGCAGATTCAAAAATAGAGTTGATTTCCATTAATGTGTTCGTATCTTCTTTAAAGATCGTGAAACTAATATTTTAAATTAGTATATAAAATTTTAAATGACTCATAACACATATTTTATATATAAAACCACTTGAGTATAAAAAGTTTATGATTAATTTCAATATGTTTTTATCTTGAATGATTTATATTATATAAAAAAAATATGTTAATTAATAGTTTTTTTTTTATTATTGATATATTATAGCTTTTAGACGCACTTATAACCATCTACACGTATATGATCATCATAGTATTATATACTGATATATTAGATACACATATAACCATCATACCATATAGTTATATGTTAAATCAAATATATTACCACCTTAGCAACAAAATAATCATTTTAATATTTAGTTATATTTATTGTTGTTAAAAATTTGAAGCTGTATTATTGGTTGGGATATTGTTCCAAAGTTTTCTAGGAGGGTTTTAAGAGTAAGGGCTAATTATAAATTTTTAAAACCTAATATTTTATCATGTTCAAAATAGGTTCTAATTAAAGATTAAGTGTGATACTATGCAAATATTATTTTTGTTTTTTAATATTTACTAATTTATATATATATAAAATTATACGGTGTAATATTAGTTAAATAATTACGAAATATCAGTGTAATTTTTTTAAATAATTTTGAAAGTTGGTGTAAGAATATCTGAACAAGTTTAACAAAATATAAATAATATACTCTTAAAATCTTGAAAGGAGTGCGGTACTACTTTAGTCTAATATTTACTAAGTTAGTAATCATTTGGAGGTGGAAAGTGGAGAGAAATTTTGCACCATTTGGCACAAGTATTCTTCTCAATATCCATAAAGACCTATATATACATACATTATTTAAACATGGATCGATGTTGTTGGAAACACAAGAGAAAGTGCGAAATAAGAAAGGTACACTAATTTTGAAAGTTCCTTCTCCATATCGTCCACTTCTTAAGTTGGCTTCATCTATGACCAAACCAAACCAACCAAAAACAAACTCATCTAATCTCTTCTTTATGACTACCATCATTATTATTATCATGATTACTATTATTATTACTATTATTATTATCTAAAAAAGAAGGTCTAGTAGCTAGCAACCCGAGCAGACAAAGACAACTTGGTACTTTGGGAAGCTCAAGTGACAGAGTGGGTAGCTTTAGTACAAGTGTTGTTGAGTGTGGCTGCATGTCTAGTCTGAAGGCTCACCAAAGAGTAATAAGCTCCACATGGTCCTTTGGCCAACAAGGAGGAGTGGGTTCCAGTCTCCACCACCCTCCCCTTTTCCATCACAGCAATAGTATCACAATGGTGAATGGTGCTCAACCTGTGTGCCACCACCACGCTGGTCCTCCCTATCATTACCCTCATCAACGTATCTTGCACCACCTTCTCTGATTGACCATCCAATGCACTTGTGGCCTCGTCCAACAGCAACACCTTAGGGTTTTTCAATATGGCCCTCGCTATTGCTATCCTTTGCTTTTGACCCCCTGAAAGTTGTACCCCTTTTTCCCCACACCATGTCTCGTACCCCTCCTTCAGACCCGCTATGAAATCATGAGCGTTGGCTGCTCGTGCTGCCTCTATCATCTCACTCTCATCAACCCTCCCACCTCTTCCATATATAATGTTCTCTCTTATGGTCCCACCAAACAACGTTGGCTCCTGGCTCACAAGTGCTATGTGCTTCCTTAGTGACTTTAGGTTATACCATCTTATGTCCATTCCATCTATTGTCACCATCCCTCTAAGTGGATCGTAAAATCTCTCTATTAGCCCTATGATCGTTGATTTTCCAGATCCACTTTGCCCCACCAACGCGGTTGATTTTCCTGCCTCCATTTTCATCGAGAACCCCTGGAAGATAGCCACATCAGGCCTTGTAGGGTACGAAAAATGAACCTCATGAAACTCTATTTCACCAACCAACTTTTCTGCCTTGTACCCGTTTTGGTCATCAGGCTCTATTTTCGTACTCCTATCTATGATGCCAAAAGTAGAGGCCACAACATCAGCACCTCTAGCAAGATCCGTTGTCATGCTTCCCGCATCCGCAATTATCCTCCCAGTGCTCACCAAAACCATGAAGCTCTCAAAGAACGCTTTTGTTGTTATGTGCCCGTTCGAGATGAGCTTGCCACCGTACCAAAAATCTAGGGCCCAAACGCAAGATGCAAGGCCTTGGGAGAATCCAAGCCCCATGCCAGCAAACCACGACTGCCGAATGTTCTCTCTGCTTGGACCCTCTTGGGCCGCTTCAAGCATTTTGAGAATCCGGTGCTGCGAAGAAAAGGCTGTGACGGTTCGGAGATTGGAAACCGCTTCTGATGCCAGTTTGCTGCTTTGTTGCTGGGCCTTCAGGGACATGTTGGACATGCTCTTGAGAAGGACACGCCTTGTGTAAAAGCAACCTATGATGATAGGTTGTACCGCTATCATAACAATGGAAAGCTTCCAGGAAATTATCAGACCCATTGTGTAAGCTGTTATCACCGCTGAAAATGTCTGTACCAGCAATGCCATTCTATCTCCCACTAGAGACCTTACCTGAATCAACACAACCAAATATCAAACATCAACACACGCTAGTCATGGATCCAATCACAACCACACTAACAACTACCAAGATCTTGTACGTAGCTGCCAAACTACCAACACTTATCGCACAAAAAGCTAAAGAACACGCTGAAAAACAAGCACGTGTGCTTGCATTAAAGCCGGTTTAGACGGCATGAAGCCACTATCAAATTATCTGGCGTACCCAAACAACGTACATAACTTTCCTCTGTTGTGACAGGAGCCACAATACCACCTTCAAAGCCTCGTAATCCTCTCTTTCATGCTGTTCATCACAGCATTTGATGTGACGATTTAAATATTTTGTATTGTTTTCTAATAGATGGCAATATATAATTAAATAGTAAAACAATCTCATAGGAAAAAAAATGAAAACTATTTTTTTTTACGTGCAATGAGATTTTTAGCAGTGGTAATGTTTATGTTATTTAAAACTAAATGTCCTCAGTTTACGCTTTTACTGTTAGTTAATATGTTAAAAAAGTTTGATCCTAAGAAAAATTGTTAAAATTGACAGTTTATACTGCAAAGTTCTAGTAAAAAATAAAGTATGTACGGATAGTTAACTGCAACTACAAAGTCTTCACTATGAATAAAAGAAAAAGGGTCAACCAAACGAAAAAGATGCCTGTCTTAAGAATATTATGGTAAGGAAAAGATGCTTTCATCGTAATATTATACTTGAAAGAATTACTTAAGGCAATTATGATAAGAAATATGGTCTCCGTTAATGATAAGTAGATAAAATGAAAGTGATTCCATTAAGTAAACTAGAATATATAGTATTTATTCTTAAGTTATTGTATATTCTTATCGAATGATTTAAAATAAATATTTATAATTTTAAATTTTACTATTGTGATGAAAATCACTTTCTTTCTTCGGTCGCTTCTTCTTGGCCCACGCCCAGTTTCCTCCTAGCGTTCTGGGAAAGGAAAATGCTATAGATTTTCCTATTGGCTATACTATTAGTTTTCTTTTCTATCACATTTTAGATTTTTTTCCTCCTTTCCATCTCTCTTTTCTACACTCAATTAGCACAATCCTAGATTCTTAAGGAAATATCTCAGTATCCTATTCTAAATTTGATGTATTCAATGAGTGACTAGTTGAACTAATTCCACTGTAGCAGAGTGAATAAAAATTATACTTGGAATATATAGTTATGTTTTTAGAAGTACCCTGGTTTGAAAGATAAAGAAAGGAAAGGAAAAATAAGGTAACGGAAAGTGAGGTGGAGCCGGGTCCTCCCTTTTCTTCAAAAGAAAAAGGGTACGGATAGGATGTAACCACAACTGAAGATATACCAATAGAGGTCCTCCATCTTTAATCCAGAAGATTTACCTTTTGTGAACCACATTCTCACCGACAACCATGGCGTTGCATGTAGAGAGATACATGCATTATAGCCTCATTTGTGAGAATTTATGGTACAAAACAATAAGACCTTAAATAGTACAAATTCCTTCATATCTTTTCTTCTCATGTTATACACCTCCCACTATCACTTTCACCATGAAAATAAGAAAAGAAAGAATAACTTAAGTTTGATATCTTTCGCTTTCCTGACACACAGAAAAAGGTTGTACTAGAATATTTTGAAAATATTTTTTCAAGTGAAAATTTTGATGATTGTTTGGTTAAAACAGATAAGTTACTGAACAACACGAATGCTGCTTTTAATATTTTTTTTTTTAAACTTAATTGTACACATATTTTTTTTTTTCTATCTTTCGCTCATCATATATCGCTCATAAAAGGTATTATTATTTATCAGGTGGGCTATGTATAGTTTTAAAATGAGAAATAAGATGGCATTTATTCGAGATCCTATTATTTTGACTCAGACAAGTGTGGGGTACTGATTAACAAGACTTCTTTTCTTAAACATATTTTATCATAGTCATTATGTTTCATCTTTTCTTATTATGGTGTTTGTTTTCCTAAGGCAAATGGTAAATGATTGATGTCATTATTCGTGAAAAGAAGAACTTAAAAACGTTAAAGCAGAAGAAATTGAAGAAACGGAGT
The DNA here is from genome assembly GCF_029865625.1 of Vigna umbellata. Classification (NCBI taxonomy): domain Eukaryota; kingdom Viridiplantae; phylum Streptophyta; class Magnoliopsida; order Fabales; family Fabaceae; genus Vigna; species Vigna umbellata. Next base: position 11,051,091 of record NC_142169.1, on the reverse strand, counting down.
CAAATGATTGATACCGTTATTAGAAAGTGTGAAAAGAAAAAGTTAGAAACGTTACGGCAGAAGTAATTAAGGAAATGGAAGCGGAAACTTACCACATTGGCGTCTTTGGCAAGCCTGGAACAGATGGCGCCACTGGAGTTTTCGTCCAAATCAAACCATCCAATTTCGAAAGTGAGGATTTTCGAAAGCACGGTCTCTCTGACCCTTTTGGTCAAGTATTCCCCCATGTAGGCGAAACAATAATGCTGCCCAACATTTGCAATGAAAGACACCACAAACAGGCCCAGAAAGGCGAACGAGTAGATCCTAGTCTTCCTCGCTATCTCCTCATGATCCGCGTGAAAATACAACAGTATCGTGGACCCCATAGTGAATGCGTAAACTGGCTGAACGGCACCGAACACCATCGCGTTTAAGCACCCCACAAGCACGTGTTTCCACTCGGGGAGACTCAGGGATACCAATCTGTGAAACGACGGCGCCGGTATCTTCTTCCCTTCCGCCACGTCCGTACCACTCCCACCAACTGGCCCCACCGGGAGCGCGTTTTCCATGTCTGTCGTGGATGACGTGCTCGTGACACTCCTTGGAGCAACGTTTTCCTCGCTTTCGGCTACTTTCTCTTTCTCCGTTTGTTGCTGGAGGCGGAAAGAGGAGGCGTAGGCGCTGGTGTCGTTTTCGAGGAGCTCGTCGTGCGAGCCCATCTCTATTACCTTTCCGCCCGCGACGACGACGATGAGGTCTGCGTTCTGGATAGTGGATAAACGGTGGGCGATGATGATAGCGGTGCAACCCGCGGCGGCGTTGTCCAGTGCCTGTTGGACGAGATGCTCGGATTCTGTGTCTAGCGCGCTTGTTGCTTCGTCCAGAAGTAGAATTCGCGGTTTCTTGATTATTGCCCTCGCAATCGCTATCCTCTGTTTCTGTCCCCCAGACATCTGAATTCCCCTCTCTCCCACCTGCAAGTGGAATCAAAAGCGTTATTTGATGTGCATATTGTTCATAAGGTTATGTTTCATAAATTTCTTCTTATAGTAAGAAAAAAATAGATAAATCATAAATTAAAATTAAGTAATACTATTGTAAATTCGCTCGCTCAGGAGTTTCTTTAAAATTTTCTTTTTACTAATATATAAATTAATTTTTATTTTATTTTCTAAAAGCGATCTATAGTAAATGAAAGCTTTGACTAAAAGTCACTGCAAAATATTGAAAAAAAGGTTTTCTTTTTTATTTGAAAAATGCTAAAAGTGTTTGTATTAGATTTCTTTATTAAAATTAAGGTTTAATAGCCAAGGTTGAAAAATCTCAATTTAGTCCCTCGTTATAAAAGTGTTTTGAATTAGTCCTAGCTTTTAAAATAGTGGGTCAGATTGGTCATTTCTGTTAAATATAAGTTAACAAAATTAATGGATGATGATGTGACACAACTTAAAGCTAACGAGGGACCAATCTAACACATCAGCTTTAAGCTGTGTCACATCATCATCCATTAATTTCGTTAACTTATATTTAACGAAAGGGACCAATCTGACCCACTATTCTAAAAGTTAGGACTAATGTAAAACACTTTTATAGCGAGGGACTAAATTGAGATTTTTCAACCAAAGTGAGGACTAAATTGGCTATTAAACCTAAAATTAAAGTGAGAGAGACGCGAGAGGGAGAAGGAAAATGTAAAATAGGATACATGATATAGTATAGCATAGGTAGGTAGTAGATTAGATGGAGGAGCCGCTTTAGCATTTATTACGTGAAGGGCGAAGAGAGAGGGATGAATGATGAATGAGTTGATAAGATAAGTGGGTGAGTAGGGAGAGCAGAGGTATGATAGGAAGAGAATAGGTATGACCTGTGTTTGGTAACCGTGAGGCAGAAGCGAGATGAAATCATGAGCATGCGCAGCTTTTGCAGCCTCAATAACTTGGTCCTCCGTGGCATCCTCTCTGCCGAAAAGTATGTTCTCTTTAATGGTTGTGGCGAACAGAGCAGGCTCCTGGCTCACCAACCCCATCTGCGAACGCAACCATTTGACCTGCAACTTCTGAATCCCTACCCCATCCAAACGCACCTCTCCTCCCATTGGGTCATAGAACCTCTGCAAAAGCGCTATCACCGTCGACTTCCCCGACCCACTCTCCCCAACCAACGCCACTCTCTTCCCTGCCGGAATTCTCACACTCAACCCGTTCAATACTGGACTCTCTAGTCTCGACGGGTACACAAATTCCACCCTGTCAAATTCAACTTCCCCGTTAACTCTCTCCAGAATCTCCCCTTCCTCGCTCTCAGAATCAATCCTCGGAACCCTCTTTATCACCTGCTTTATACGCTCCGCCGCCGCACCCGCCTCCGAAAAGAACTTCACATTCGCTAAAGCCGCTCCCAGTCCCCTTTTTCACAAACAGAAAATTAATTAACCTTCATTCCAATATTTCACTATAAAACAAATTCATAATACAGACAAGACAATAGTATTCATTACGATAATGATAATAATGTTATTATATAATAAATATAATAGGGGTGGTAATTAATGCTTACAATCCACCAACAGCTATTGCTGCTCCAACGGCGAAAACTGTCCCTCCTTTGACGCCATGATAAATAACGAGTCTGCTGCCGTAATAGGACATGAAAGACCAAATGGCGAAAACGACGCCGTTGCTACCAATGGCTAAGCCTTTTGCCCAGCCTTGCTTCAGGCCCAACTTCACCGTCCCTTGAAGCGCGTTTGAGAAAGTGTTCAAGGTCTGGCTTTCCCCAACGAAGGAATAAACGGTTCTGATTGATGAAATTGCTTGTTCCACAACTGTTCCTGCTTCATTATACTCATCTCTGATTTTACTAGACAACCCCAACAAGGTCTTGCCGTAAATTAAACCCGGGATCACCAGAAGAACCACGAAAGGAAACCCCACAATGGCCAGCCTCCACAACATTGCAAACGCCGCTATGTAGCTCCCAACGAACAACGAAATGTTCATCAAGAAATTCGGAACCTGTAACACATGTGTGTGATTGGTTATAAGAACAATTACGAGCTTTCACTTAAGATTATCTTTTTTTGGTAACTATAATGAAACACAACAGCGTACTTTTTCACTGAGAACATCTTGAATTACGAGGCTGTCGTTGGAGACGCTGGTAATGATCTCTGACGTGCTTGTGACATGCATATCGAAGTACGCGATATCTTGTCGAAGCACTGCTTTCAGATACCTGAATCTCATTCTCGCTGCCTGTCTTTCGCTTGTTCTCGTCCAACAGTAACCCTCTGGAAAAAAAAAGTTGCAAAGTATAATAATAGTTAAAGAAAAAAGGATGCAACTATATCATCACTTTAATTTGCGTGGCCTAAACGGAAAGAGAAAAAGGAAAAGCAAAATCATTGCGAACCAAAACTCACCGAGGAAGCAAACGGCAAAAGAGCAAACAGCTAAATATAACCACGCCACTGCATTCTGCATCACAAGCAAAGCCTAAACAGTTAGCAAGCTTCCCTCATGTTATACTCTTTTCATGTGATTTAAGTAGAGAACTTATTAAGACAGTTTAAGAGTTTCACGTGTTCATGTCTTCAATTAATTTTACATGACACTCAACTAGGTATGTTGATGAGATTAATTGAGATCACGGTGATTAGTGAACATATAAAAATTTCTTGTGTGTATAGAGAGAGATAGAATTGAACCTTGTCGATGTTATGGATGAAGGCGTTCCCTTGCATGTTGGATGAACTCCCAATGTTATTCATCATGCGACTACTGATAAACAACACTAGAGGGGTGGCAAAGCCTTCCCCAACAGCCCCAAGTGTACCTAAAATCATTAAAAACAAATCTTTACCATCGGCATGCATGAAAATGGACCCAAACCCATAGGACTCGTTTTTCATCTTCTTCTTTCTCTCCTGGCTAACCATAGCTACTACACTTTTCTGATTCCTAACCATTTTTAGACACGCTTTTTCTTGATAAACAAACAACAGTGAGATTCGGAGACCCACTTCTGTAGTTAATGGAGCACGGTTTCTCGGCCTTCTTGGCTTGCCTCCAAAACCAGCTTTCCTTTAATTACCTTGAGCTATGTTGTTGCGACATTCTGGTGAATTTATAGGAATCAGTGTGGGTTAAAGGGTGGTGGGGCAAAACTTATAGGGACCAGAATAGCTAGGGTCAGGGTTGGGGAATTCTTAATAGCATGTGGAGGGGTTTATTGTGTTGTTGAGGATGGAGGAACATGTGATGTGAGGAGGAGAATTAGCTCCTGTTTGACTTTATAATTATCACACTGCTAAAGCATCGGGACTTTTCTCATAGCCATAAATATATAATTCTACTTTTATTAAAGCATTTTTCTCATCTTATACCACTTTCAAAATTATTTCTTGAGATATGCCACTTTTACTGCTTTTTGCTGACACGATTCTTTCTTTTTTGATAAAGGATCGGTGAATTTTGGCCACTTTCTTTTTCTATATTGAATGCGCTATTTAATTTATATTAGATAACCGTTGATCTGACATTTGTTATCAAAAGAATCCTTTAAGACTAAGCTTAATAAGAACAGTGTGGAATTGCCTCTAAAAACTGCCATTTTAAAGTATGTACATGTTCTCTTAGTAGTCATAAATTTTCAGTTAGGCCAATTTAAGTTTACTTTTCTCAATGCGAATTATCACTTAATGTGTAACATATATTTGTATGCATGCACATATATTCACTTACTTAAAACTAAAAATATTTTCTTGGTCTAAGGCACATTAATGTAGAATATTTATATTTCATAAAATGAACACTCAAACTTACTATTATTATATAGAAGGGTCAAAGTTTCAAAGGTCAAAAAATTTAATTGTTTCCTCTTAAATCATGTTTTCCAAATGTCAATAACGTTCTTTGATATATAAATTTATTTACTATTCAGGGAATCTTCAATTCTCAGGTATTTTGACTCAAATAATTAACAAATTTCAACTTTATTATATGTATAAATACCCACAGTTTCATTTTTTAATTAATATTAATTAATTTATTTTGATAAAAATATTTTATAGTCTGTTTGTGAGTCGTGAGAAATCATTATCATTATTAATAGGATCACTATTCATTTACAATTCTTACAAACGAGAATGTGACACAAAAATGACAATAATACATATTTCATTAATAGTTATAGATGTGATTAGATATGATTTTTATGACTTGAGTATTTAACATGCTTTTCCTAATCTATTAAATTTTTTAGTCAATAGAGTTAATAACTTGATGATATTCTTACATTGTCATATGTCATATTTTTATTTGCTAAAAAATAAAGACGTAGCGGTATTATATTATTATTATTATCATCTCTTAATTTTTGTTGTGTTGAAATTGGTGAGTGAAGCTAGAAAGACAAAAATATTGAGAGTGCACAAATGTAATTATGTTAAAACTGAGAAGAGTGCGTTAAAACCAAAATTTTCTCGTAAAATAGAAAAAGTTGATACTAAAACTTTATCATTTACTTTATAACTTATTATATTTGTTGCACAAAACTAAAAGCTATTATGCCTAAAGTGTTTAAAGAGAGTTAGAGTTAAACGCTTGATGCTTATCATACCTAAAGAAGGTATTCAACTTAGCTCTCTAAATTAAAGCAAGTCAAGATGATGTCTCTAACAAAACAAACTAAAATATTAAAACATAAAAAACTTGAAACAATATAATTTGTTTAAAAAGAGACAAAAGCAAAATAAGTGTTTACTTGATTACACGATACCATGAGCTTAAATCATACTTTGTCCAATGATGAAGCCTTTATACAATACTTGATATCTTTAGAAAAGAGCTTAATTGCAAAAATCTACCTACCGGTAGAAAATCAAAAAACACTTTGTTGTTCTAAGAAAGCATTAAATGACATTAAATGTTCAATGTTTATCAAGTCGAGCGTCTAAGCATTTAAAAGAAGAATTTTAAGCTCGATAGCATGTTATATCATATACTTTAGCTAAGGCGTCGAAGACTCCTCTAATGTTATTTCATACCGGCTGCGAAAAAGTTTTTCAATAACACTATTCAATCCCTCCTTCTAGTGTTTTTCAGGTACTTCATGGTTTGGGTTAAAATGCTTTAGTTTTTGCATGAGCTAAAGTATCAGTTAAGTACATATTAAATGTCATTGTAATAAAAAAAATAGCCTAGTGGCTAAGGTTGTGTGTTGACTTCGCATGCCTAGGTTTGAATCTATGGGGAACCAAATAAGAATTTATTTTTTGTTGTTTCTTCCTATTGGGTTGAGAGAGAAAACCCTAGTAATGTTATTTTGTTCGTCTTTTGATTGTAAGAGTCATCTTCCTTCCTCTCTTTTTTTTTTCTTTTTCGGTATGTTTGCGAGATTATGGTTTAGGGGAGGACAGTGAGGGAATGTGCTGCAAGAGAGAAAATAAGAGAGCCTTTGATAAGCGCGAGAGGGAGAAGAAGGGAGCCTTTGATGCCAAATCCCCCATGGGGAAGAATGGAAAGTCTCCAAGCCTTCTCTTTCTAGAAGTATAAGTGGTGATTGTATTATGATAGACATTTGATTTTTGTTGCTAATGGTTGATTTAGAATTAATGATGAATCTTCTTTGAAAAGTTAATTTTATATGTTGAATCAAATTTTCTAATAGGAATGGAGAGAGCGTGATGAAATGGTAGGAGATTAAATTAATTCAGTGAACTGATGGTTTATATAGTATTGATTAGTTTTCACTAGCTTACCCTTTATTTTAATTATGTGATATTTGGGATTTCTCAACCTACAATGGTCGTATATTGTACATAAGAAGAGTGTCTTTTAGGTGATAGTGAGGAGCAACAATGAAGTAGTGGAGCTTTTCTTTGGTTGTATTTTTGTGAATATTAAATAAAATGTATATTTTAATAAGGTACTTTTGTATGAGGTAAGACTTCTTGGTTATGTCATGAAAGGTCTTTTTGATAAAGTTTCATATACAATTAACATATTTGTATATTTGTACATTTAATGGGTAAATTCTTCTACTACTCATGAAAAGACTTAGGTTGTGATGAACTTACTTTGAGTTCATAATTCGTTGATTTGCTTGTAAATCTACATCTTGGATTATATTAGATATAAATCTATGGTAGGATGTATTTAGTATGAGTTTTTCAAAAGACGTGAGTCAATATTTTGTTGTTAAATATCTTTTAACTTATAGATCCATGTGTGATTTATATGATTTTTTAATGTGTGATTGATTGAAATTAGATAGTTTATAAATTGCTAATAAAGTTGCTTCTTTTATATCCATATCTTATGTTAGAGTTTTATTTTCAATAATTTATTCTTACATTTGTTGTTTGTATGATATATAATTTGCTATGACTATTGTTTTTAGAGAGTCGAGTATGTACTTGATGAATCATTATTTTGTACTATTCGCTTAGTTTTCCGCACCAAATTGTATTAGTGAATTGTGTTTATTTCTTCATTATTGTTTCATTTTCACTATTTGGGTTGAATTTGACTAGTAATTCTTGTTTTAATTAATTTAAATTATTTGAGCTTAGTTATTCCAATTATTATTTGTAGGACAATTTTAGAATCATATTTTGGGACAATAAGAGTGTTGTCATGTCATTTTCCATTATCCACGTCAACATTATATTTGAATTTCCCTCTTTTTTTGCTTTGTGCCCATTTTTAGGCATATTTTTGTAGAAGCCCTTATGAAGGGCAGAATTGTAATTAGGGATTTATAAACCCCAAAATCACATTTCACTCTTCTTCTTCTCCAATTTATGTTTTTTAGCCCCCCTTTGGGAGGTTTTAGGTTTTGTTTTTCTTTCCCTCTTTATGTATTGAATCAATTTTGTTTTCAATTGCAAATTTAATTTCCGTTTGAGTTCTTCTTTTCATTCTCGTTTTGTTGTCTTCCTTGCATTTTCATTTTGCCAATTTCTAATCCAGCTTCATTTCCAATTTTTGTTCTAGTTTTGCATTCGTTTTCTAATTGCGTTTTTGGTTCTGCTATTACTGTTGGTTTTGCTGTTTTAACTTTGTTTTGGTAGGTTAAGTGTGCTTAGTTGGTTATTACTAAAATTGCATCGTTTCCATGATATTTCTGAATCGTAATTGTGTTTTTGCTACTCTAACTTGGATGATATTAAATCTGTTTGTGCACTTGCAATTGTGTACACGCTTAGTTGTCTAATTGGTGTTTAATCTTCGCTTAATTGATGAAACTGTATGGTGCAGAATTGATTGAATATGAGCATTGTGTTTGCTTAATTCGCTTTTATGAAAACATGGTTAATCTTCGCTTAGTTGATTAACTTGTGTTGGAAGGGGTTAAAAGAGTGAGTTATTTTTGTTAATATGTGATTGAAACAATCTAATTGAGCTAGTGATTAACCATTTTCAATTAGTGTTTGAATCGTGTTTTACTTGAGTGCATTTTAATTCACAAAACTGTCTAAAAACCACTTCCACCATATATTTAACCTATTGCTTGAACTACAATTGGTATTTGAGAGACGACCTAAGAGTTACTCCCTAATTTATACTACACTTTAGTTACATATTAATTTAATTCGGTTACAAAATCAGTTCTCTGCGAAGACATCCAAAGATTCTCCAAAATATTAATTGCTATATTTATTTAATATTATTATACATATAAGAATCACATGTGCTAGGTGTTCACTTTTTGCTTGTATTCAATTTGATGATAATAAAAAATTAAATAAATAATTATGACAACAATTATTAAAATAAAATATTAGTAAATTATTATATTCTATGTAGACTTTTTTGTGTATGTGATTTTTTATTATAAATAATTAATAAAATTTAAATAAAAAATTACATAATTTAAAGCAGAATGACAATTTGTAGAAAAATTGTTAAAAAAAATCTGTGCTGATACATCAATCAAGGTCAGTAAAAAATTATATTGCACTCGAGGGCGTACATTGATATTATAATAGAATGAATATGATATTGTTTTATGAAGAAAAAGTTCTGGTAATTTTTAATATAATGGTGATAGTTTTATTTCTTTTTATCAAACATCATTTTCTTTTATATTTTTATTAAAATGATACTTATTTCAATATATTTTAAAAAAAACCTCTCTTGTTTTGTTCTAAAATAGTATATTAACTGAAATTTAAAGAAAAGATTGTACACAGTATTTTATTTCTATGAAATATTTAATTTTTATTTTAAAACTTTAATTGTTTTCATAATTTTAATTAAATTTTATTAAATTCGTTATTTTAAAATAAGGTTAGGCTATGTATTAGTTTATTAAACATAATAAAAAATCTGAATGTCATTTTATTTTATTCAAAACATAAGTTACAAAAACAAGTATGTTTGAAAATTTAAAAAGATCTTGTTATTTTAATTTATAAAAAGCTAATATGAAAATATATTTTTTAAAACTAGAAAAATGTAAATACCCTTTTTAATATAACTAATTTCAGGTAATGTATAATTTCTCAAATTTTATCATTGCATTATATATATATATATATATATATATATATATATATATATATATATATATATATAAATTATTTTATTAAAACTGGTGTATTATTATTATTAATGTATTGATTAATGTTTTTGCCATATAAATTTTAATGCAACTATAAGATTTTTAGGTTCAGAAGCTTAATTGGTGATATTATATTTTTAATATTTTAATATAAATAATTTTATTTTGTGACATTAATTTACATATTATTTTAGAAAATAATTAAGTCATGACTCTGATAGCTCACTACTTAACTTAATTAAAAAAAATATTACAAGAATATATATTATTTTGTTTTGGACTGATGAGATAATAGGATTTGTGTTTCTTTTAAATGCTTTAATTCCTTCTTAAATTGTATCTCAGTTATTAAACATTGCAAGAAACATAAGAAAAGACGTGTTAGTGTAAAAGGTGTGTGGCAAATTTTTGGAAGTGATTTGGTTATGAGACTGATATTTTATACCTTTTCACTTTCCAAGAAACTAAACCTATTAATCTATATTTAGAAGAAAGCAGAACTTCATTTATGATTATAGGTATATGTACAGGGACCATTCATATTTCACAACCCAAAGTAAATTCCGACAGACAATTTATAGGTTATCCCCTGTCTTTTACAGTATGAAAGTTTTATGTTGCACACAGAAGAACATTGACAGAGGATAATGCCTAAACCTCTGAAGACATATATGCTTGCAATGAATGCATTGAAACAACTGGACCACCTTTACCTTGAGAGTAACAATAGAATTGAAAGTTTCAACAAAAATTCAACAGAAAGTAATTGAGAGTTTCAATAAATATTGAACAGAAAGTAATTGAAAGTTTCTATGCTGTTGAAAGTTTCTATGATAAAAGCAATTAAAAACTGCATTCTGCAATTGGATAAACTTTCTTGCCTTTGTCAACGTCCATAAATACTACAAATAATTACTGTCTTATTTGTTTATTTATTTCTTTTTATAAGATTAGTATATCGTGTGTATACGAGTGTAAAGGACCATTGTATTTATTGAGAAACCTTCAACAAGGACCTCCATTTTATATTCAAAGAATTTTAAATATTAAATATTCAATAATTTTGTATTTTTCTTAAATTGTAAACATCAATAAGTATTTGATTATTTTCTCAAGTTTATATCCAAAAGTTTTCAGAGTAATATTTTATCCAAATTTTTAAAGGAAAAACATGATTTTAAAATTTTAATAGTTTTTAGTAAGTAATTAACTTTTAATCAACTTGTAAATTTTTCAGTTAACAATTGTCAAACACACCCTTTAACTTTTATTGTATTCTAATTAAAAGAGTTTTTAGAGGCAGAAACAAAATCAAGGGCAAAATGCAAATAATAACCATATATTTTCATTTTTTTATATATATATTTTCATATGTTATGTTTATTTGTATAGAATGTATTATATTATTTCATCTGTTTTGTTTGACTGTATAAAATGTAGCTTTCTTAACAAATCTATATATCACTACGTTTTTCTTTTGTTCCAATCTTTTACCCTTAGAATGTGTTGATTTGATTAAACAGTATTAAACTCTTTACTCATAGTCCTTTGTATGTAAACAAAGTACTTCCTATAATATCCTTTTCAGGAACTACGTGTAAAAGATAAAACATATTTTTTTTTAAATTTTAATCAAAATATTACTTTTTAAATTTCAACTAATCTAATTTATAAATATTTTTCAATTAAAATTAAAAAGGCGTAAATAATGAAATTAATTAAATTGACATTTTTTTATTATTGTTTTAAGAAAAACATAGTCATTAAAAATGTATTGACGTTTTTTAAATTGTGGGCAAGATGAACTCCGATTCTAAGTTAACTCAAGCTTATACTATGATGATTTGAGTATAGGCTTTAGTTCTTTGACAAAATCGAGATAGTCAAGATATAACCTTTAGTTAACTTAGATCTAGAGCTTATACTTTATCAATAATTTCAAAAATATCACTATATTTTTAAAGGTTTTTCTTGAGTGTTTGAGTATAAGATTTTAGTTTTTTTGAGAAATCAGGCCTTTACCATTCTCATAGGCTTGATTTGTCAACTTTTACAAGCCCGTGAAAGGTATAGGAGTTAAGGTACTGTTGGGTGCATTAGTACAAAAATCGCGTATAACGTCCCATAACAAAACAACCAACTTTAACAATGACCGGTGGTATTGTCGTAAATAAATTCAATCGCTCCACGTCGTTTTAGAATCCAACTCGTCGTCTAAAATGAATTAACGTCACGACTAGAACCAACTCGACGTAAATTCAATCCCTTTTTTATTATATTTTTCTTTTTTCTTTTAAACCAACCACAAAACGACGAATTATTTTGGGTGCTTCGATGTTTTATTTGCCAGCAGTTATTCTTTTTATTTTTTTATTTTAAACCAATCAATAAAACGTCCAATTACTTGGGGCTTCGACGTTTTATTGACCAGCCAGAAGCCAAAGGCTCAATCTCTTTTTTATTATATTTTTATTTTTTCTTTTAAACCAGCCACAAAACGTCGAATTCTTTTGGGGGTTCGACGTTTTAATTGCCAGCAATTACTCTTTTTATTTTTTCTTTTAAACCAACCCATAAAACGTCCAGTTATTGGGGGCTTCGACATTTTATTATGCAGATGAAGCCAAAGGGTCACTCCACAAAACTTCGAAGTCATTGGGGGGTTCGACGTGATAGGCGCATTAATTCTGGCTCCCAATAGTTATTTTTTTTCTATAAATACAGTTTCGGAGCCTTGGATAACCTCTACACCTCTACTTATAAAATTTCACGTAATAACTCCTTCAACGTTTCATTGTGTTGATTTTTTTCTTTGTGTTTCTATTAGCTCTTCAAGGTTACAAAGCGAGTCATTTCTTTTGGTTTGATTCTTTGTCATGTTGAAAAACTTGAAGGAATGATAGAAACACGAAGAAAAGGTTGATACATTTGGATTTCGTACCCTTTCAAAATGCTACAACTTCCATTCACAAAATTTCTCGTAACAATATGTTAACTTTTTCTTTGTTTTCTATTAGCTCCTTCAAGGTCACAAAAGCGAGTCATTTCCTTGTGGTTTGATTCTTTGTGCATGGTGAAAAGCTTGAAGGAGAGATAGAAATTCAAAGAAAAAGGTGGAGAGATTTGGATTTCGCACCCTTTTAAAATGCTATAACCTTCATTCACCAAAATCCTTCTACATTTTAACTATCTCGTGGATCTTTTCGTGGTTAGATTTTCATTTTTTTCTATGTTTAGTGTTATTATGCTTTTCTTTTGTTTCTGTTTTCATTTATGAACATACTTTCTGTAAAAATGGATTTCTTTTAGAAATCCTTGAAGTTGTTTTACGTCGAACTCTACCATAATTCAATGTTGGTTTAAAACAAAAGGGAATATTACGTTGAATTCCATGTACTACTGGTGGTTTAAAATAAAAAAGAAAAAAGGGATTTATTATGTTTTTCGTTTGTTACCAAATACACTTTCCCATGCACAGTTAACATCAAAGACTTTCCAAATTCGATGTGAATATCTTCATTTCTAAAAAGAGCATTTATCATGACCAATAAACTGCCTTTTCCCATATGACGTAGACGTCGATTAGTGTTCAACTTCGACGTGAATCTTTTCGTTTGTAACAACACAATTTATCAAGATTAACCAAATATACTTTCTCATGCACAATTAACGTAAAAAACTTTCCAAATTCGACGTGAATATCTTCGTTTCTAAAAAGAGCATTTATAATGGCCAACAAACAACCTTTTCCCATATGACGTAGACGTCGATCAGTGTCCAACTTCGACGTCAACTGTCAAGTCTATTTTCTTTAAATGCAGTTTCAGATTCTTGACCTGGACCTCCAATTATAAAATTTTGGCGAACCTGTCACTGTTAACATTTTGTCTTTGGTTTTATCTTAGCTCTTTCAAGGTCACAAAAGTTTTGGTGATACATGAAGGAGCAATAAAAATCCAAAGAAAGAAGTTAACAAATTTGGGTTTCATTTCAAGTAGTACCATTTGAAAACCTACACTACATAACTTCCTTAATCAAATTCTTGTTAACTTTTTCCATTGGTTCTCCATCAATTCCTCTACGAAACATAGACATTTCTTTGTTAACGATGAAGGCATGGTGGAAAACCAGAGGAAAATCTTAACACTTATGAATTTCAAAAACATTCTCCATTGTTTTGCTATTTTTTTATATACTTCCTGTGTTTCATTTTAATGTATTCTTTCTTATTTTGTGTTCATGTTTGACGCTATGTTTTGTAAAAATGGATTTCTTTTAGAAATCCTCTATGATATAGGACGTCGAATTGTTGGGTCTTCGACGTGCTATGGGAGGTTAAAAAGGAATAAAATCCAGGTCTTTACATCAAATGCATTCAATATTCGACATCATACTAATATTTAAAGTTTTTTCCAACCTAAGATATCAATTAGATATGAAATCTAATGGTAGAAAACAACTTGAAGACAATTTAAAAAATGAATCATACATTGCTAGTGATGAAGTTGAACAACCTTTTTAAAGATTTACTTTAGTTCTTAAAATTATTTCAGCATTAAACATATTGTGAACCATATTTCTTTTTCGTGAGCACTTCCCTTTCAGTAAGATATCTTAACCATTTATGTACTATAAAAAATATTTTGTTGACTTGAATTTCAAAGGGCACCTTCATATGAACTCGATATGAATGCATCACTTTGAAATTCAAGTGAGCAAATTGCAATTTAAAGAACAAAAATGCTTCGAAATCTAAGGAAAAGAAAATGCAAAGGAAATAAAAATAATGAATCCTAATATGTTCAATAGGGAAACAAGAATCAAGATGTTAAGTGAAATACAAGCTACATTTATAGATGAATATGTGACGTCCAATTGTCCAAGACATTGACGTGCAATAACATTACATCATGAATAAGTAGTACAACATGTAATTATGCCTACTAACTTCCACCTAGTATGCACGTCGAAGCCCAGCCGCATTCGACGTTCAAACATCATTTTGTGAAAAAGAATAGATTTCAAAAGATTATGATATGAACATACATGTTGACGTCGAAGAGTCTGAGAACTCGATGTCAAACCTTTGAACTTCATTATCTTTTCTTCCTTGTTTAACCCTTCATGTGCAAAGAGTCTTTCAATTGAGTATCTTCCAGGAAATCTTGGCCAGTTTCTGTAAAGATTTCTCTTATTCAACAATTTGTTAGTTTCCGCAGTTAGCAAGTGAGAGGATGTTCTTTCAGCCGTTAATCCCGTAACTAGATTCCACATAAATTTGTTAATGTGAATATCAACACCTTTTACTCTGGATTGAATATCATCATTTACAATCTTTAAGTTGTGATAAAACACTCTAACAAGGTCCGGGTACCAATAACCTTTCATTTGTACAAAAATAGAGAGTCCTTGTCTCTCGAACCATTCTGGAAAATGAAATCCCTCTTTTTCAAACATGTTCAAGTTCAAATTTTTGGGAGGAGCAATAACCTTGACGCTTCCATTTAGAAACCTTTCTCTGGTTTCTTCATCACTGATCCATCTTGCAGGATCAGAGCGTCTTGCCGCAACAATCTGAAAATTATCACACAATTCGTTAGATTCTCAAAACTTCTTACATAATTCAAATTTGCGTCAATATATAATTTTTCACAATTGTGACACTCTTCAGTCAACTTTGCCACTAATGAAGTTGAATACAGTCATGACAATTATAACAGTTATGTAGTAGTCATAGCAATTAATTGATTACGCAATTAATGCAGTTGTTTAACAATTAATGTTTGGTCAAACATATTTAAAAATATAGCCATTAGACATTTTAAGACAACTATTAAGAGAATTTCAAAACATAACAAACTTAGTCCAATGGCTTGCGCACATAGTCGACTTTGTAACAGTTAAAAACATAGTTTTGAAAAACTTTCTCTTCAAAAATTCTCACAGCACACTTTGAAAAATTTTGTGCAAAGCCACGAGTTTTAATCGACTTACTTCACAGTGAAGTCGACTTAAAACTATTGTTTTGCTACACAATTTAAGTTCAACTAAAGTGCATGTGGTTTTTCTTTTCCAAAACAATTATTATGCAATCACAGATTAAATCTCACATATATAACATAGTGAATTTCAATGATCAACACAACACAAACATGTTCTCATATAATCATAATCATGAAAGTAATGAACATGTAAACACATGTGTTATTAATTATGTGTTGTCATCATCAAAAACCAGAAGCTCTGAGATTGTCGGTTCAGCTAAACCAGTGCTCCCCCTATCAACAATTTCAACAATATTTAAAAATATGACCGTTAGATAGTTATATCAAGCATTAACAGAATTTCAAAACAGTAACAAACTTAGTTGAATGCAACACACACATAATCGACTATGTAACAGTGTAAATCAAGTTTTGAAAAACTTTTTGTTTGAAAAATCTCACAGCACACTTTGAAAAAGGTTTATGCAAAGACACAAGTTTTTATCGACTCACCCCATAATGAAATCGACTTAAAATTGTTGTTTTTCCACACAATTAAAATTCAACATTAGTGCTTGTGGTTTTTCTCATCCAGAAACATGTGTCATGCATTCATGTATAAAATCACATATATAACACAGTGAAATGCAATGAACAACACAACAACAACACAATCATGTTCTCATATACACATATAACATGTACGCATAGAACATGTAACACATAATACACATGTGTTATTAATTATGCGTTGTCATCGTCAAAAACTCAGATATTACTGAGATTGTGCGTTCAGCTAAACTAGTGCTCCCCCTATCAACAATCTCAACAAGCTTAATGTGAAAAACCCTTGAAATCCTTGCCTTGAGTTGAGTATAGTATGCATGTATGGTACAAGAGAATGGTTCAAGTTTGGGGTTGTTGGAAAAATTTTAAAGAAAAAGAAAAAGAGCATTAAGCAAAGCAAGAGAAAAGCAAGATAAGAAAGAAAGAAGAGAAGAATGAGCTCAATGGATAAAAGTTGGGATTAAGTTGAGAAGTGGTTTCTCAAGTAAAGTAGAAAGAGAGATTAATGTTAAATTATGAAGTAAATTGTTCACTCTCTTAACTCAAGGGACTTTGTTGTCCAGAAAAACCAGTTTTCTTCTTAGCCCAGCCACAATACAAGCCTTAAAAAGTCTTTGTGATGATAACTTGCTTGTGAATGTGATTGATGTTGTTTAAATGAAAGGAAAAGTCGATTTGTGTGACATAGCGATGGTATAGTGAAAGAGACACCTCACTATACACCTTTGAGCTTGAGTGAAACACTTTTTTTGGCGAGGAATGGTTCCATGCACTATAGGATAACATTTTGCCTAGTTGTTGATCACTAATAAGGCCTTTGCATTTGTTGTGTATTCTTTGTTAGGTGAGCACCATAGTTAAAGCTTGATTGGCTAAGACATCATTATATCTTGACTGATCTTTCTATGATGGGCAGACATGAGTGCTTACTTGTCTTAGAAGAAAATGCTTTTTGGTGTGCTAGACCATTGTAGTATGGCTATTTTGTTTAAGCCAGGTTACAGTTTGCTTGAGGACAAGCAAACTTTCAAGTTTGGGGTTGTGGTAACGATTGAATTTACCGTTATCTGTGATGCAATTTTGATACTAAATCAACCCTTTTTGACTTTGAAACTTTTGGTGAATAAGTGAATAGAGGTTATACTTACAGATTTTTATCACTGATTCCCTCAATTTTGTAGGTTATTGGTATGTTTTGGAAGAGGAGTAAAGTATCAAGGAGTTGGAACCTAGGAAGGACAACAAAAGCACCATAGTAGAAGGTTGTAGAAGGCTCAAGGACGCCTGGTTGGCCTTTTCTAGGGCCTCGGGCGCTGGTTGTCACACAACCACGCCTGGTTGCCCTTTTCTGGGGCCCTCAGCGCTGGTGGTCACACATGGACGCTTGGGCGCCCTCTTTAGGGGCGCTGAGCGCCAGTCAGCTACACCGCAGGACGCCTGGTTGCCTCAGCCAAGGCGCTGAGAGCCAGTCTCTTTGCAGTTGCGCCTGCTTGCCCCACTTAAGGCACTGAGCGCTAGCGACGTTGGCCCATGATCCAATATTGAACTATTTAAAGGCTTTTACACATTAGAGTTCGTATCTTTTGACGGCTGAAGCATAGAAACACAATTTTCGACCATTTAGAGGCAGATTGGGATGCGAGAGCTTTCCTTCTCACTTTCTAGGGTTTCCATTCATTCATTCTTCCGTTGTACACCAAGGTTCTCCATGATAATGGAGAACTAAACTCATTTGTTGTTGGGGATGATGTAACCTCTAAACTTTCATGTTAGTGATTTTCTCCCATTCTTAATGCTTGTCTTATTTTGGCCATTCGTGACTTGATGTTTGATTTGTTTGAGTATTGGGAAATATCTTATGAATCATGATCTGAAGAATTTCATCGAAAGGGAATATTGCCTAGGGATAGCGATAGGATGTTAGTTGTCTTAAGCTTCTTTTCTTAATGCGGAATTGGTTCTTAGGGTTTTCAAGGGATTATTGTCTAATAATCAAGGCTAGGCTTTTTACGTCGAGGGATCGGGTTCTAAGTAATTTTGTAAGGGACATTAACATTCCAATGAAGATGAGTTCTAATATACATGAAAGTAAAGTAGGTGAAATCTAATCCCAACAACATCATCATCTCATATCATCTTAAATCATTCATTCATTCTTGTTTTAGCCTCAATTGATCAATTTTACATTCAAGTTTTTATGTTTACTTTTACTGTAATTCAATCTCATTCAATGGAATCGTTCTTTAATCTTAATTAGTTAACTGATTATACGATTGTTTAGGATACGATACTTGGTCTTACCATTTTATATTACTTTATACAATTTGGTACATTTGCCAATGAGTTAATAGCTACCTAGTTTGTTGGAATTCTGAACTGAATTGCGTTCAACAGATACAAATATTCTGATGTTAATTTGTAGTAATGAAATCTTCTAGGTAACAATATCCAATCCAGGATGTATGCAATCATCCTTTCTTCTTTATCCAATCCTCTGTGTAGAAATCCTTTTTCTTTTTTGTATCTTCCAGGATACCTCATGCAGTCCTACTACATTTGTCTCTTTGTAGTCCATCTGTTATGCAGAGAATCTGGTAAGTGTGACATGCACCCTTCATCTTTGAGTCCAGCAATCTATAACCATGTATCATTATTGATTATGATGTGCACACCTTTTATGCGTGAGTGAATATCACCATTGACAACTTTGAGATTGTTATAGAACACACTAACTAATTCCGTATAGTAGTCACCCTTCATCTGAATAAAAGTAGATAGACCTTGATGAGCGAGTTTTTCTGGAAATATGAATCCTTCACCTCTGAACAGAGATAACTCGAGTGATTTGTGTGGAACAACTTCTTTGACTCTTTTCCATCCCATAAATCTTTCTCTAGCACCACTGTCACTGATCCATCCTGAAGGACATGCATTTCTTTCAGATGGAGGAACCCTTCTGGCGCGTTTTGATGAAGAGAATGATGCCATGTTCATAGGATTCAACAAGAAAAATCTTACATGGTTTTTTAGGGTTTTGCTTATAGTAAACAATGAGACACAACAACACACAAGCTATTTCACAATCAAATATATACAAGGGCGCGAAACAAAATTTTAGTATTGGCCCATTTAATTTTTCAAGAGCATACAAAGCCCATAAGAGAGAACCTTAATCGATTTTATTAATATCATAGTCAAATTTGTATTTTACAGAGTATTTCCAAAAACAGAGAAACACATACACATAACATAGTCGACTCTATTCATAATACAATCGATTAAAAATCGTACAAAAAGATTTTCATACAATCAAATCAGTCACACAAACATTCATCAATCATGCATTTGACAATTATTCATACAGTTATTTATGATGCATGAATGCATGAAAAATAGATTGATATAGTTACCACATTGTAGATACTCAAGAACTTAAGATTTGTTGCAATTGTAGCTCATCCTTGAGCTCTGTTTATGCTACAATAGCAGCTACTTTCCTGCAAAATAACTTAATGGTTTTGATGCAAGTACCCACACAAACTTGGGTCCTTTCTTGTCAGTTGCAGGAGGTTGTTCCTTAGGAATCCATTTATATTTTCCCTTCGGAACTCCAACCTTTTTATAGTAACAATTTCTAACATTGTGACCAATTGTAGTGCAATAGAAGCAGGCATTCGTAAGAGGTTTACTAAGATCAATAAACTTTTTGGAACTAATCCTATTACTTTTTGCTTTATAGCCAATACCTTGACTATTAATTGCTGTACTAGAAGATCTTAACATAGCATCCAAATTTTCTTTTCCTTCAGTAAATTTAGCTAAAGTGCTAGTTAAGTAATCAATTTTCTCTATGTGCACGGGATAGTTATCACAATTATTTTCAACAATTTGTATTTCAGTTTTAACTATGTTCGCAGATTTTAAAGCAATTTCAAATTCTTTTTCTAGCTTTTCATTATCCTTTACAAGGTTGTCAATTCTTTGTCGCATGACTTTTGCATGAATTTCCTGAAAAGCATCAAGCAGCATGTGATACTTCACCTCGATAGGCTCATTTTCAAAATCATCATCATTGTCATCATCAGAATGTGCAGAGCCTGCCATGAAACATAAATTTGATTCCTCTTCAACGCTGCAGTCATCATCACTTAAAGATTCACCATCACTGTTTTCCCAAGCTATATATGCTTTTCTTTGCTTTCTATTTTTATCCTGAGGGTACTTGGTGGTTGCTTTCTGCCTATTCTTCAAGTCTAGACAGTCAGGCTTTATGTGGCCTTCCTTTCCACATTCATAGCATTGCACCGTGTTGATTCTTGAACTCTTCCTTCCTCTTGAAGCACCTGGATTATCAACAGTAGAACTTCTATTTTTCATGAACTTATTAAATTTTCTTACCATCATGTTCATGATTTCCTTTTCCTACAATTCTACATCTCATTCAGCTTCAGACTCAGTTTTCTTTGAGGTTCTTCTACTCGTGGCTTTGAGGGCAATTGATTTCTTTTCCTCAATCTCTTCTTCCTCTCTCAGCCTTCCGAGTTCTAACTCATGCTCCCTAAGCTTGCCAACAAGGGTTTCCATATTCATGTTAGATAAATCTTTAGATTCTGAAATAGTAGTTACCTTTGGTTGCCAACTTTTGTTAAGACTCTTCGGGATTTTGATGTTGATTTCTTCTTTATCAAACACTTTGCCGAGAGCCATCAAGTGATTTACAATGCGTGTAAATCTTTTCTACACCTCATAGATAGTCGCTCCAGCCTTCATCCTGAATAACTCGTATTCTTGCATAAGGGAGTTCTTCCTAGCACGCTTTACTTCTTCAGTGCCTTCATGTGTCACTTCAAGAACTTCCCACATCTCTTTTGTAGTCTTGCATTGGGAAACCCTGAAAAACTCATCCATAGTTAGTGTAGAGGGAATTACATTTCTTGCTTTAACATCATATTATGCTCTACGGTTCTCATCCTGAGTCCACTCAAAAGTTTTTCAAACCAGTTTTTCCATTTATAATTTGAGTGGGCTCATATGGACCGTTGATTGTTGCATCCCATACGCCTTTATCCACGGATTCAAGAAAAATTTGCATCCTAATTTTCTAAAATGCATAATTCTCACCAACAAATAGAGGCGGTCTATTTGTTGATGCACCTTCACCAAAAGTTTGAGAAGTAAAAGCCATTTTTTAGGATCAAATCGATTAAGAAAAAATATTAATCGATTTGTTTTTCAAATATTTTATGAAAATCAGCTCTGATACCAATTGTTAAAAAAGAAGTGCTTAGTTTCTTACACCAAGAGAGGGGTAGATTGGTGAAGCGTAAAATTATAAGCTTTCTAAAACTTTTTCGCAAAATAGGATGTCTTTACGCTTTTCTTGAATCGTAACTTAAATGGTATGTTATGCAACAGTTCACTTAACCGAATACAATAACAAGTTAATCGACTGTAATGAAAAAGTGTAAGGATCAGAGAATTCAAACGTTGGTTTTTATATTGGTTCGGCCAAGCCTACATCCAGTGTTCTTCCAATCACAGGAAGCAAATGCACTATAAAGATCAAGGTTTTTACACCAAGGTTTTTACAACGACCTCACGTAAAAAATGTAAAACACCTCTCTAACCCTCTAATCTAATATAGGTAGCAAACAATACAGACACGCAGCAAGAACACCATCTTTTGCTGTCAAACCCTATGAGGCATCCTCAAAGTCAAGAACACAGTTTTTCTTCCTGCAAACACTGCAGGGAATCCAAGCCAATCCTCACAGATTACAAATTCCTGATCGTGCAGAGTACACCTCTTCGTGCAGATTGATCTGACGTTCAATACCCAATAAATCTTGCTTCTCAAGAAACCTTTAAGCCTTGATCACCACGGTCAATCTTTGGTTCTTGGAGCTTTTCTTTTCCTCTGTAAGAGACACACAACGTTTTCTGAAAGATATGAAAATGTTAATTCTCCAAAAGTTCTTACAAAATTCAAATCAACATCAATTTATAGTATTACACACATTAAACGCATTTTGATCGATTTAGCTATTAATCAAGTTGAATAATCTTTGCAGTTATAACATACTAACAACAATCACAACATTTAATTGAATGCACATTTAATACAATCGACTCATAATAAATGCTTGGCAACATATTTAAAAATATGATCGTTATGTCAGTTGTGATAAACATTTAACAGTTTTAAAAAACTTAACAGACTTAATCGAATACAAGAAGCATACAGTCGATTAAGTAAAAACACTTAAAACAATTTTTGAAAAGTTTTCTCTTCAAAATATCTCACAACACACTTGAAAAGAGTTTCTGCAAACCCACGAGTTTTAATCGATTCATCCCATATAATGTATTCGACTTAAAACTGTTGTTTTGCCACACATTAAAGTTCAACCAAAGTGCTTGTGGTTTTTCATTTCCGAACACTTATGTTATGCATACACATATAAAATCACATATTAAACATAGTGGTATGCTTTAAACAACACAATAATGTTCACACATATGCTTGTACAAATATAACACAGTAAGCAAAAGCATATAACATGTGTAACACAGTATACACATGTGTTATTATTAATTATGTGTTGTCATCATAAAAAACATAGTCATCATTGAGATTGTGTGGGTTTAGCTAAACTTGTACTCCCTCTATCAACAATCTCAACACAAACCACTCCTTAATTAATTTCTACACCAATTAAATAAAGGTAAAAGACCATTTTACCCCTAAACAAAAATATAAAAATAAAGAAATAACATAATAATTATGTTCTAAGAAAAATATACACTCAATAATATTAATTTCCAAAGCAATTTATAACTTAAGGCAAAGCATATAACTATAAAAAATAATACCAAACAAAAACAAAATAAAGCAAATAAACATTTATTTTCTTCGAAAGTATTCATAACATGCAAGTCACGGTCATGCTAAAGCATTACTAATACAATTTAAGAGTCATCAAATGAAGTTTATTAATGTATGCTTTTGGTTTGATATAAATGAGACATATTTAACAGAAATTAAATAGTTTAAATAATTTTTTCTTATTTATTCATTTTAAAATAAAACTTGGATATTTAAAATAGATATTTCATTTGGAAATAATTTCTTTTGTAAATAATAAAGTAAAAGATTTGGACATTTTGTAAATAATAAAGTAAAAGATTTGGACATTTTAATAATAGCTGAAAAATATAACAAAAATTTTAAACAGATAAATGCAAAATATTTTTAACCAAGCAAAACTAAGAAATTTATTTTACAAAAAATCGAAACATATATTTAAACAAAAGTATTATTTTCCTTTTTCTCATTTTTCTCACGTGTGTATAAGTACCAGGATTTTCTATCCATAAAAAATGTTCACCTTATCACCATCTTACAGTCGCGTAGTTCTATAAATGGGTTCTCCAATCTTCTCTTATTCACACAACCTGTACTGAACTGATAAGAGAAAAGCCTTGATTTGTTCCATAGCCAACCAAAGAAATGGCGAGTACAATGCTTTTTGCTCTCTTCCTTCTTTCTGTCCTAACCTTCTACCCTCCTTCAATCACTGCTCAAGTCACTGACGGCAGTGGTAACGTCGTTCGTAATGGTGGCTTATTCTATATAAGGCCACACATATTTTCGCTCGGCGGTGGAATTCGACGAATTAAAACTGGAAACGAAACTAGCCGTCTCTCAGTTGTGCAGTCTCCTTTTGAGACCGATCCAGGGCTTCCATTGAAAATTACATCCCCATTTCGTGTCCAATTTATCCCTGAAGGCCCTGTGTTCATTGACTTCGAAAATGATCCTCTCGGTGCCAACTCTCTTGAGTGGAAAGCTGTTGAGGTTCTTTCTGAAGGAACCCTCGTTAAAGTTGGCTACCAAAATTCACTCAAAGGTTCCTTCATTATTGAGAGAGCTTCCTCAGCCAATACCTACAAGCTTTTGTTCTGTACACCTGGCGGCAGCCTCTGCGGTAATGTTGCCATTGTTAATGATGAAGCAGGGAACAGGCTTTTGGCCGTCAATCAGAAAACCCCATTCCAGTTTATTCTTACGCCACTTCCATCAACATCTCTGCTAGGTCTAAATGAACCACTATCCATGAAAACTCGTGCTTGATGCATCTACGGTATGCTTCGGATGTAATTAACTACTTTTAAGAATAAATAAAACATCCAAAGCTTATGTCTTTGGATTTTTTGCTGTGTTTATATTTCTAGAGTCACAAAATTTGTTTTAATTTTATCCGTTCGCCTCTTCAAAGTCATTGTCTGGTTTATGTCCTTCGTTTCACCAATAAAACAAACCGTGTGTAAAAAACTATTTCACGAGGACTAAGGAATGAAACAGGAAATATAATTAATACCATACCAATTTTAATTTTTCATTTAAATTATGGACTTTATAAACAAATAAGTACGACATGTTACTCTATTAGGTTCAAATGTAAACGGTTAAAACATTCAATTTACTCAGTTAAATTTTATCTCTAACAGAACTTGAGAAAAAAAAATTGAACAGACTCTTCCATTTTTTTTCATTTGTTTTCTAAAATAAGATTATACTATTTTATTTCCACTTTTATATTACTAAAAATTAATAAAAGTCATTAATTTGTAGTGTAGACGTCCGAGCCCCTGTTCCATTGCTTTAGACGTCCGGGCCCCTATCTCGGACGTCTGATGGTCGCAAAGGATACAAAAAGTCATTTTATTTTGTAGTGTAGACGTCCGAGCCCCTATGTCGGACGTCTGATGTCTCTATAGACGTCTGGGCCCCTATGTCGGATGCCTAATGACCTGACAGGTAGGTGAAAAGTTGTCATGTTCCATTGCTTTAGACGTCCAGGCCCCTATGTCGGACGTCTGATGTCCATATAGACGTCCGGGCCCCATATATCGGACATATATAGCCTCCAACAAAATTAAATTTTTAAATACACATAGACGTTCGGGCCCCATATGTCGGACGTCTGATGTCTCTATACGCGCACTATTCATCATCTTCCTCCTTGCATTTTGTCTCGCAGCTTTGCATTTTCAGGTTCCTTTGTTCTCTTTTGGACTGTTTAAACTTACTTTTACTCTGATTAAATTAGTCTTTGATGGATTATCTTCCATTTGAACCGATTAAAATGAGTTTTCGCTGTGTTTTGGTGCAATTTTGCTTGTTTCCTTAGGCGACGATTTCTTGCATTTTGGCAACGTTTTTTTGCGTTTTCCACTCCTCCAATTCCTCCACTACGTTTGTAATCGGTTAAGAAGGTTAGCATTCTTGTTTAAAAGTTTTGTCTATGCATGTTATTGGCTTTTCGGTATGCATGTTTTTGGCATTTGGATATGCATGTTATTAACTTTCGAATATGCATGTTGTTAACTTTCTAATTTGCATGTTGTTGGCTTTTGGATTTGAATGTTGTTGGCTTTTGGATATATAAATGTTATTGACTTTTGTGTATGCACGTTAATTGCTTTTGTGTATGCATGTTATTGGCTTTTGAATATGCATGTGATAAAGTTTTGTTGTGTTGTTATGATTGGTTTGTTAGATTATTAGTATCTAATTGAGTGAAACTTAGTTCCCGTTTGAAATTTACACTAGTACAAAAATCGCGTACAACGTCGAATATTTTGGGCTTTTAATGGCGAATTCGCGAACGAAGTCATAGCAGGAGACGTTAAATTGACGTCAAATTTTTTAAATTCGATGTTAAATTAACGTTGAATTTTGCCTCTCTAGGATCTCATTGAGTATTCTCACCACTCTTGGTTACAATAGGTATTAGCACCACTTCTGGTTCCAACGAGTATTAGTACCACTCCTAGTTACAACTAGTATTGAAGTACTGGAAAAACACTAGAAAGGAGGGGTGAATACTGTTAATGGAAAAACAAATTTGCAACCCTTCTGATATAGCATGTTTGTCGAGTTTTGGATTTATCAAATGAATACTTAAACGCTCGACCATGTAAATGATTCTAAATGATAGTTGCTTTTAACAAACTATTCAGAGTGTGCACTATAGCGTTTATAACAACTTTCTTAGTTGAATAAGAATCGTTTAGTGTAGAACTTTCTTATGTAGAAATAAAAATGCAGTTTTAGGTTTAATAAGAAAAGTGTTTAGACAAAAGTTAAACAATAATTGCACAGATATATTTATATTGGTTCACTCCAATTGAGCTACGTCATCCAGTCTTCTTCGTAGAGGGTTTCACTATAATCTTCAACAAGATTACAGTTGAGTATTCACACCACTCGTGGTCTTCTCATTCAACGGATAACCTCTCGTTACCCTAAACTGGATAAGTATTAACACAACTCGTGGTACTATACAACCTTGCCTAGATTTCCTTAACTCCATAACAAGTATTTTAATTTTCTTCAGAATTGCAATCAACCATTGCCTACAAAATGTTTAGACTATTACTCTCGTAGAGAGGATATGAGTACAATACAATGCAGTCTAAACACTCGCAAGTGTTTCTCTTTTTTCTCTTTTTCTCTTTCTTACAACAGTAAGCAAATATTATAATGAAGTTCGAGATTATTGCTTAACTTCTTTTCTTTTCTTCTGCTCATATATTTTCTTTTCTTAAGCCTTTCTGTGTTTTTCTTTGGAACACTTTTCTTAGGATGAATATTTTCGTTGTATGTTATCCTCTTTTTTTCTTCATCTGAATGATCTTCTATTTAAAAGCTGTTAGAGAAATGTCCGTTAGATCAAGCTTTTGGCCTTGATTCTTATGTCTTCTCTTTCTTCGTGTACAATAGTCGTTGGTAAGTTAACTTGTTAGAGCAGGCTTGCTTTTTCAATACTTTGCTTGAAGTAGGTTGTATTTCCTTTTAGACATTGCTTCTTAAGTGAAGAACATTCCTTGAATATCTCTTTTGTCTCTAACATCCAATTCTGATTTTTAAATAAAATACATGGATGCGTGTAGAGTAGGTTATCTATGAAGAATATAGTAGATTATCATGCAGTAGATATGTCTTATCTCTCATCACTTTTGTTGTTTTTGAACGTTAAGCATTTAATGTCATTTAGAACTTGCTCAAAACAACAAAGTGCTTTTCATTTTCTACTGTTGAGGTAGCGTTTAACAATTAAGTTTTTCTTATAAAGATACCAAGCATTGAGTAAAACTTCATCATTGGATGAAGTAACAATTTCAGCTCATTGTATCGTTTAGACTGATGTAAACACTTTCTGTGATTTTTCCTTTTTAGAGAAATAGTGTTTAACATGTTATGTTTTCTTTTGCATTTTAGGTTTAGGCTTTTAAAGTGTTTTTGTCGAAGACGCTGTCTTGACATTTCTTCATTTTCCCGAGAGTTCAATCGAAGACGCTGTCTTGACATAACTCTCTTAGACGCTTTGACTTATCAATAAGAGGAATTATTTGACTCTTAGGTACCCATAACAAGTTTGGTCCTAACTGGCTAGACACATAGATTTTCTTCTTTTTAGAAGACAATGTATCAACATTGGACCTAATGAACCTAGTGTGGTTAGTTTTATTAACGTGTTTTATGTTTGGTCCTCTATACCCTTGTTTGTTGGAAGGATGCCTACTTTCTCTTAATTAACAATCTAGCCTATCATTTCCCTCATGTGTTCTATTTAATATTTTAGTGATGGTTTCATTTTCAAGCCTAAGGGATTTTATGTGTTTAATGTTTTTGGATTGTTTTATAGCCTAGTTCCTCTTTATCTTATTCAGAGACACTAAACTCTATCCTGAGATTACTAAGCTTTGGTTGTAGTGCCTTCACATTATCCCTAGATGTAGTTACTTCCTCTTTTAGATTATTCCTTTGTGTAAGTATTTTTTTTCATTGATTACATAAATCCCTATATGTACTAGACAATTGAGATGAATATGATAGCAGTTCATAGTATGCATTTCTAATAGAGTGTAGGTAAGAGAAATTTACCTTGTCATCAAAGTCATTTGATGTGCTCTCAGCATTTCCTGCTACAAGGCATACTTTGGCATTTTCATCCTCGTCAGATTTTTCCAAGTCTTCCCAAGTGATCATCACCATCTTTTTCTTTTCATATTTGGTCCTTGTTGACTTCTTCATCTTTTATATCTCGGAACATTCTAATCTGAAATGTCCAGGTTTGTTGCACTTGAAACAGAAAGTTGTATCTTTTGGTCGTCTGTCTTTTATATTGTTCTTCGAGCTAGATCCAAAGCGTCTACTTTTGAAAATTGTGCCTCTCCTTTTCCTCCATATAAGTTTAAGCTTTCTCAAAATGAATGAGAGTTTCTCTTAATTGTTCTCGTTCATGTAGTCTTGTTCATCGTCTGACTCCTCAAAGGATTCATCTGTTCCAAGAGTTGTGGTGGGCGTCTTCATTATAGCTTTGAGCATGATACTCTTCTCCTTCTTGATAGGACTATCTTGTAGGAGTTGGAGCTCATGTACTTTCAAAATCCCTACCAGCTCTTCTAGACTCACTCCTT
This sequence comes from Vigna umbellata, assembly GCF_029865625.1. Taxonomy (NCBI): domain Eukaryota; kingdom Viridiplantae; phylum Streptophyta; class Magnoliopsida; order Fabales; family Fabaceae; genus Vigna; species Vigna umbellata. The sequence continues at coordinate 11,022,496 of NC_142169.1, read as the reverse complement.
AAAGATTCTTTAACAAACTGAGAGTTGTGACCTGAGGTTTCCATTGTTTGGGAAGACTTCATAGGATTTTATCAATATAATTGAAGTTATCATATGACCTTCCCAAGGATTTTAGCTCATTTAAGATCGTCTGGAATCTGCTGAGCATTCTCTAGATGTTTTCATTTTCAAGCATCAAAACAACTCATAATATCTGGTCAACAAGCTCATCTGATTTCTTTTGACTTCGTTCGATACTTCGTAGGCAACAACCAAGGTGTCCCACATCTCTTTAGCTCCTTGGTAAGCCTGAACATTTGTGTACTCTTCTTTAGAGAGGACTGATGAATCCATATTTTTTCCTATTCACTTAGCTTTTTGTACCAACTTTAATTAATGAATTGTGTTTAATTGTCCATTATTTGCTCATTTTTTTCTATTTTGGCTTAATTTGACAAGTAATTCATATTTCAATTAATTTGAATTATTTGAGCTTAATTATTCCCATTATTATTTTAAAGGCATTTTATGGACTTTTATTTTGGACTTCAAGAGAAGATGTCACATCATTTGCCACATCATTTATCCACCTCATAATTGTTTATTCTGTTTTTATTTTGTTTTATTGTAATTTTGGGCCATTGGGCCAGATTTAATGACTTGGAGCCCAATTTTTATTTTGTTTTGAACCCATGCAGTAACACAATCTATTCCATTCGTTTCTGGTGTTGGGACGTAGAACATGTTGCTTCCTTAGGTTTTATTTTCGTTTTCCTTCTCCTTTCATGTACTGAATTCGTTTTTCCAATTTCATTACAGTTCCATTTCAATTTCGTTTTATTGTTCTTGTTCTCTTTGTTCTACTGCAATTTCGTTTCCAGTTTTGAATACCATTTGAATTTCATTTTCGTTTTTCTTACTTCTGCTATGTAATTCGTCTGTTGTGCTAAATTTCGTTTTCCATTTGCACTCTAGTTTCGTTTCTAGTTTCTTTTCTAGTTTTGTTTGTTGTTTCGTTTTCCTTAATCAATGAATCAATTTTAATTTCTGTTCTTTTCTATTTGCATTTCTTATTTAATGGAAGCTTAATTTTCTTGGGTGTCTAACTAAGGAGATTGCATTGCCTCCTTGAGGTTATTATGTTGTCATTGATTTTGCTCGTTTTTCCTTGACCAATGTTTAATATGTTCTATTCTTGCAATTAGGTACACACTTAGTTGTCTAATTTTTGTTTAATCTTCGCTTAGTTGATTAGAGCCACAATTTCTTAATCTGTGGTGACGCATAATTGATTAAATGTGTGCATTGCATTTGCTTAATTCGCTTTTATGAAAACTCTATTTTAATCTTCACTTAGTTGATTAATTTGTGTTGGATTGGGGTGAAAGAAACGAATTAATCATTACTAATCAGGGATTGGAATCATTGCAATTGAACTAGTGGCCGACCTATCTTTAATTCATGTTTTCATTCGACTTTATTGGTCCTTGAGAAACGACCTAGGAGTCATTCCTTAATATACTGCAATCAATTTGCAACATTAATTTAAGTCGAGCGCGACAACGACATTCCCTAATGCACATCAGAGAGTTGCGAGCTTTGGAGTTTAATAGGTAGCGCTGCTTCTGCTTGTCAGTCCACTTGCTTCTTGAGAATGGCTCTCATTTTTCGTCTTCAAATGTAATTGCCATTCTCAACAACGTCCTTGGAGACTATTCTTTGTATAGGTTTTTCTAGGTTGTTTTGTTATTTTAAGCTTGTGTCTGGTGTACAGTTTTGCATGCTTCTCTTGATTTCTGAGTTTTGTTTAGGTTGTAGGCTCTTACTTCACTCTTGAATAGGAGTTGATTGATATTGTATGGTTTGAAAGCCCTGCTTTTCTCTACTTGAAAAGATGATTATTAAGTTTGAGGGGTCGATTTAATTATGACAAAAATACTCTGTGTGAGTGATCATCGATGTCGCGCTCGACTCAAATTAATGTTGAAAATTAAATGTAGTATACTACGCAATGACTCTTAGGTCGTCTCTCAAGGACAAATTTTTGGTTCAGTCAAAGGATCAAACACGTAGTGAGGGGTTGTTTGAGCAAGTGTGCGAATTGAAATTAACGCAGCAAATAACTTTGACTAAATAGTGATTAAAAATAGGTTGGCGATTAATTCAATTGTACTGCTTCCAATCCTTATTTAACAACAAATTACACGCTCCTTTCACCCGTAATTGATGGACAAATTTGTAAGCACCAAAATATGATGTCACAAACTTGTTTCACAATCGGCAAGTATGACCGAATCGTTTCAAGTAATAAACTTGGTAAGACCAAGTATCGTTCTTCCCAAAGGACTCACGGCCTAGTTTAGTTATGTGGTTTCTTGATTAACTAAGACTTACAAACGAAATATTTGGGTTTAAAATGCAAGACAGAAAATAAACATGTATGCATGAATTTTGATCAATGGCAAAGACAAAAGATAAACACTTTCAATGGAATATATGAATGAATATGTTGTTGGGGGTCAATTTCATCTCATCCACTCTCATACATTTTAGGAATTCAACATTCAAATCATCATTGTTAATGCCACTCTCTAAAGTACCATTCTAGATGGCTTCTCCCTAATCAAATAGTTCATACAATTCCTAGCATTCCTAATGATTAGTTTATTTTGCGCAGGAGCTTAAGGCAACCAATATAATATTGTCAGTATAATATTGGGAGAAATTCCCCGGATCTAGATTTCCCCGTACGTGTCCGTATCAACAAAACCAATAATCATGCATTAGAATGAGTTAAACAATGCAAGCATTGAGCAAAGAGGAAAAACCCTAACTAATGATGAAAGAAAGCATATGTCTTAATTCAAAGATGTACTCAACAAATCCATATATGAGAGCTTCAAGAGATTACTTTGACTCCCCAACAAACATACAAGGTTTAGTTCACCATATTCATGGTGAACCTAGATGAATTACAATGAAAGTATGAAAGAATAAACCCAATAAAGTGGAAGAGGTAGCCTGAGCATCCAAGATCCTCCTTCAAAGGGGTGAAAGAGAGAGTGTTTGCCTCGTTTCTGCCAAAGATGCTAACTATAGGACGTGCAAGCCCTTATATACTAATCTAGAGTTACAAAAGATTACAAAAGTCCAAGCCCAAAAAGTGCCGCTCAGCGGTATTTACCGCTCAGCGGTGATTGCGCGTCTTCTTTCTTCCCCTCAGCGGCCATTTTGCCCCTCAGCGGTTCCAACGTCACCTCTTGAGTGCCGCTCAGCGGTAGTTTGCCGCTGAGCGGTGCCTTCGACTTCTCCTCTTTGCACTCTTTCTTGTCTTTTCTAATGTCCTCTCTCTTATTCTTCACTTCTTTCACCAAATTCACCTCAAAACCTGCACAAAAACACTTAAATCAAGCATAAACCTGTCCAGCTCTCTTATTTCTGAAAATATAAACAAAAGGCATGATTTCAAGCTAGTTTCTAAGTCTAAAGGTTGCTTTTAGTATCAACTTTAAGCATGAAAATAACAGTTTTTCAACTGTTATCAGTAATCCAACACAAATTAATCAATTAAGTGAAGATTAATCCTCTTTTAATAAAAACGAATTAAGCAAATGTAATGCACATATTTAATCAATTATGCACTACCATAGATTAAGCAATTGTGACTCTAATCAACTAAGCGAAGATTAAACAGAAATTAAACCACTAAGCGTGAACTAATTTGCAAGAACAAAACAAATTGCATATGGTGCAAGGAAAGATGAGCACAATCACAATGATGAACAATAATCTCAAGGAAGAAATGCAATATCCCTAATTACCAACCAAGAAGATTCAAGCTTTCATTAAAATGAATTACAAATAGTAAAAATGAATTATAAACATAACAGCAGAGGCAAACGGAACTGGAAAAACGGAAATGAACCCAAAAATGAAATTGGAATGCGAAATTGCAACTAGAAGCGAAATGCAGAGTCAAGAACAGTAAACGAAATTGAAAGTGCAAAGAAACAAAATATTGTAAACGAAATTGCTACAAAAATGTAAATGTTGGAAAATGAAAATGAAAACCTCTATAGAAGAGTTATTCACGTCCTTAGAAGTTAAAATGAAATATGGAATAGAATGAAAGAATATAATGTTATGGCTACATGGGTAAAAAACCCTAGACAACAAGGCCAAGGAAGCCCCTAAAATGGGCCTCTCACTAATTCACTAAAAATGGGCCCAAAATGTCAAGTCTGCCCAAAATTACAAAAAGGAAAATAAAATCAAAATTACAAACTAACTAAACATAAAATGCTGAGGTGGAAAATGGTCATTGACGTGGCAGCTCTCTTGAAGTCCCAAAATATAATCTCAAAATTGTCCTAAAAATAATAATATGAATAATTAAGCTCAGATAATTCAAATTAATTAAAATAAGAATTACTAGTCAAATTAAGTCCAAATAGCAAAAATGAGAAAATAATAGAGAGTTAAGCACAATTCACTAATTAAATTAAGTGCAGAAAGCTAAGTGAATAGGACAAAAAATGATTGATCAGTGAGGATTTGAGACACTTTATGTTCTTTCTTGTGTGTGTTATATCTCTTGATTTCTTGCACATGTGCCTTGGCTTAACTCTTTTTGATGATTCTTGATTGATATGTATGTTTAGAAGTGATAAAGGTATTTTTGTTCTTCATTGATCTAATAATTTGATAACCCATTTGAGCCTATGTTTTCCCTTTTCTTTATTTTAAAGCTAATAAATTATCCGTAAAGTGAAAAACCATGATTGCCTTAACCTTAGGGAATTTTGGAGCTTTGGAATTGTTTTGGGAACAAGTGCGGAGTTGTGTGTGTGCGTTCATTGGATTCTTATGAATTGGCTAGTTGGGTTTATTGGTTTCTCTTATTGTTTGTTGTGTAAATATGTTATGTATCTTGTCTCTTGTTGTATGGTAAAACAAAGGGCAAGAAAAGAAAAAGAAAATGAATGGTGGAGTCAAGAAGAGGATTGAAATTAGAGGTTTTGGGTATGCTTTTATTGTATTTTCACTTGTTCCCCATTGCTCCTCTATTCCTTTTGCTTTGTAGCTTTTCATCTATATTTTATCATCCCTTGTCCTTGGCCCCATTACAACCCTAAAAAAACCTTTTGATCTGAACATGCATAGGTTTTGAGTGTTGATATTTAGAGGCTTGCTAAGTTTGTTTGTTGTTTGCTTACTTGAGTGTATTGAGTTGAAATCGTTTACCCTAGACACTTGAGAGATATAGTGATACAACACATCTTGTGAGGTTTTGTTGCTTTTGATTCACTTCTTGAGCTGATTGATTATTTTGCCATGTCTTGAAATGCTTGGATGATTTTCATGAGTATCTGGTTTCTTTAACTCTTTGTGTTGGATGTTGTCTACTTCTTTTCTTTTTGCAGGATTCATTGAGGATTGTATAAATCTATTTGTTTAGTTATGTGTCTTTTTGTTTATGTTTCCTTATGTTGTGTCACTTTCTTGATATCTTTCGAATTGTTCCTTGATCTCCGTCTTGATTTTGCCTCGGAGTGAAAAAGATTAAGTATGGTCCACTACAGGAAAATCACAATTTACCGACGGCATATTATCGAAGGCTTTTAAGTCGTCGGTATTGAGATGATTACAAAAGGCTTTTGAGCCCTCGGTAACATTCTCGGTGATTTAAGTTTCAAATTGGGGATTTCGTTTCCCAATTTCATTTTCTTCACACTTAGTCGCTTTCGTCATTCTTTGTCCCTTTCTTCACACACTTCCCTCCCTTTCTTCACGCACAAAATTGGCGCGCTTTCTTCCCTTCCTTTCTCGGTTAGAAGATTGGAGCATTGGCGGTGGATAGGTCACTGGTTCGTTGATCGCGGTTCCTTCACGGTGCGTCCTGGTTTGGGGAGTCTTGGGCTAGGGTTTGTCGTGGGTTGGTTGCTGCGTTGAGGGCTGGTGGTCTGGAGTTTATTCTGTGTTGAAGGAACTTGGTTGAGGGACTTCGTTGGAGGGGTGGTTGTGGGCTTCTGTCGCTGTCGTGCTCTACAAAGGCTGCCATCGTCAAGGGCTATCTTAGTTGAGGTAAGTTGTGCGTTTAAAATTCATTCTCAATTACTCTTGGACGTGCTTTATTGCAGTTGTATCAAATTAGTGGATGTCATTGACTGTGGTTTGATTAACTAAGGTCATTAATTGGACAATGGACTATCTGTTTCGGTGTTTTAAGCATGAAGGGGGCATTTTGTTGCGCGATAAAATGTCATATCCTAATTGAGGTTCTAATTGTGCACATTGGTTACTGATATAATTGGAAATGATTATTATTGTCTTTCAGTGAACTCTTAATAGTTTTGACTGGTTTGTTTGGACAATCTAGAACTATTATATAGTGTTATTAATAGGAGGGATTGATGCATATGCTTTGTGTTGAAAAGAAAAAAAAATTTGTCCATAAAACAACTTCATATAGTCTGATCGTATTAGTGTTTCCTGGTGGCTGTGATTATTGCTTCTAAAGTGTATATAATTTAATTATGTGGTTTTAAGTTTGTGTTTGATGTTTCGGTATTCGGTGGAATTAGTTTGCTTATAATCTGTCCAGAACCTAGTAAAGTTTACATGGAAGTTAAGTGTAGTTTTACTTAGATACCTGCTGAATTGAAAAGAGAAAATTGGGATCTGGTACGATTGATTTATTGTACTGAATGTGATGGCTATAATATCTCAGTTAGTTCTATTGAATGCTAGCAGTTTTGCAATTTTCTTTGATCTATTATATTCTAATTGGGGTTTCAATTGTGGTTCTGTTGAGTAGTTGTTAATGAATGCATGCCTACGTAGTAGAATAGAATGGGATTCTAAATCTGGTGTGATTAAAAGGGTACTTGTATAAAAACTACTTTTAGCTTTTGAGTTTGTTTTCGATGGTTGAGTTGATGTTGCTGAATTCTGGAAATTATGTTGTGTGATTGATATTGGATAAATTATGGTATGATTGTAATTATTCTGCTGAGTGAGAGTAACTTTGTTTTGCTTCAACTTGAAGTCAGGGGATTCATTTTTGGTTCCTCAATTGCGTTAGGCATTGTTGCCAAGTTTTTTCCCTTATGCAAACCTGGAAAGCTACCAGGTATATCTGTGTTGTGTTTAATGTAATTGAGAACTACTATTAATCTTAATTAATATGTTTTAATTTAAAACTAGAATGTACCAAACATAGGCTAAAAGAAATGAAGAGCATTTTAGGTGGATGGCAGGGTCTATTCTGACTGGAAAGGCCTTGTCATAGTCATATATAGTTTGATCATTCATTATTTCTTTGGGTCTGTTTTATCGTCAAATAACTATCTAGAAAACTTGTAAAACATAAAAAATAGATAAAAATGAAGTCACAAATCGAAAATAAGATGAAAATCAAATTTGACTATTGAGCACCTAAAGTTACAGTAAAATAGGGTGAAATAGATTAGGATGCAAATGTGCATTCTGTTTTACAGACCTATAACTATCCACACCAGTTCTAAGTGACTAGAAATGACAAAGAATTGAGTGAAGTTTTGATTCCTAAGACAACTTCTAAAAATCACAACTCACATCTCTAAATTTGGCACTTAGAACATAAAAAGTGTACTAAATAGGTCATAAATTCAAAATTCACCTAAAGTAACCTTAGAATGTGTAATCTTCATATTGTAACAAGTTTAAACTAGTTAAATGAAGGTAAGAAAGAAGTGAAATTGGTAGTGTACCTAAAACTCAAAATTGGACTACTTAAAACCTACAAAAGTGTACTAAATAGGTGAGAAATTGGGAACTCACCTAAATTAGCATAAGACTGTGTGTTCTACTAATCCTAACAAGTTTAAAGTTGTTAAATGAAGTTAAGAAACATGTCAAATTGTATGAAGTAGCTAAATCTCACAGTTTGGGTACTTGAAACCTTAAAAAGTCATGTAAAAGGCTGAGAAAGTGGCAACTGACCTAAAGTAGACTAACAATAACTAATGTTACTATCCTAACAAGTCTAAAATAGTCAAATGAAGCTAGGAAACTACTAAAAAGCAAACAACTACCTAAAACTCAAAGTTTGAGTAACTAGAACCTAAAAAAGTGTACTAAAAGAGTGATTACTTATCATTTTTCGTTCTGCTGTGATTCTGTGGTGTTTGGAAGTTTAAACAAGTCCAAATTGATGTATTAAAGCTGTTAGAACCATTCATATAAAGTTAGAATCACCTGTATGCAATTGAATATGTCAAACCATCATATTTAAGGCATTTTTGGAACTTGGAAATTGAATCTGAGTTGTTGATCTATTTTGTGCGTAATTAGAGTTCAAACGAGTGTATTTTGATGAATTAAATTTGTTGAAATGATTACCAAAGTGTAAGAATAGCTTAGGCACAAAATCACTTCCAAAACCACCAATTATGAGTCAATTTTGGGAAGTAGAAAGGTGATTTTCAGTAGTAGTTTGGTTTTGAGTTAAATTTGAGTTTTAACATGTTTCAATTCATCAAACAAAGTTGCTAAAGTAGTTAGTTTTGATCTAGAGTTGTTGTTGTGTAATTCTGACATTTCTTCTGTTTGGAATTTAGACCATGGCTGAATATCTTGCAATTTTATTTCCTTGCAGATACAAAGTTATCAAACCTATATCCCTCCTAGAAAAGTCCACTAAAGAGGTGAGTATTGAATTTGTTTTATAAATTTCACAGTTTGAGCAATTTGAGCATGTATGAATGTTTGTTTTGCTTATTATAGCGTTCATGAGAATTAAATTCTGCAAATTGAGCATGGAAACTTATGTAGATGCTTTATTTTAGTTTGTTGTTGATGGATCTGTGTAAAAGCCTATTCATTGAAGACACTTTTGTGTTCTCTAATTTCAAAAACTATAACAATTGATAACAAACCTAATGAAAAAGGAGATAAAGTACATGCTTTAAGGTTGCCAACAACAATAAGAATGTGTATTGTACACTTCTTCTCATCTTTGCCTTTTATTTCTTTCTTCATTCTGCTCCTGCCAGGACCATGCCCCCCCCCCCACCATGCTCCTTCCTTTCTCATTTAACTTCCACCCAAAAATGATAGGCCAAGACCATGTCCCTCCAACATGCACCTAGGGTCTCACATTTTTCAACCACTTGTTCATCCCATATCTATGGAAGAAAACAAAATCTCTCTCTTTTTGTAACATCAAAATCTCTCACATTTTTATTTGAAAACTACAATTTAGATGAGTCATGTAGTGATTGGTTGTTCCTCTCGACCAAGGTTATTCAAATCTCACTTCTGAACTTTCTTAGGGTGCTCTACCAAGTTTCTTTTAGAGGATAGACACTCAATCTTACAATCCCTCAACTATTTTGCTTGTGTCTCAAAATTTGGGTAGTGGAGTTGCCAAATTTTCACTGTTTTTCTCACTGCAGAATGATGTTTTAGTAAGCTAATTTTCGTTGCTGTATAGGCACTTAGATGAAGAGCTATTAAGTTTCCACCCCTGAAGATGCTACCACTATCTACACAAGTGCTGTCTGGTTCATTTTTTCCAAAAAAATGAGTCAAAATTTGGTGGTTTAAGACAGGAAATGTCATAGCAGTGGTTGTAGGTCACAACTAATCACTCCAACAACTTCATTTAGTGATTTTAAAGTTGTTATAACTTTGAATTGGCTCAAATCCAAACTGTTACTCAAAAACACCTTGTCACTTCCCAATTTTGACTCAAAATTGATGGTTTAGTATACTATTATGCACTCAGCCCATTATATCACTAATTGAACTCTGCTAGCAACTTTTAAACATCATTTTAGACTTGTTCAAACTGTCACACAACATAGAAACTTCTACCATTCGAAATATGACTTTGTTATGGCAAAAAATGTGATAAAATCACTCCATTACACCACCAAAACTGAGTTTAAAAGATTCTGTTCACCAAACAAGACTAAGACTAGCCTTTGTTCCTAATCACATGAAGTATTATTGGAATTCTTCTACAGGAACACTTTTGGGTTTTGGGTGGACTTATGATGTTATTGACATAATGGTTGCAGTATGAATACTAGAAAAAGCAAATGTGGCATTCTACCAAACATGAAAAAGTAGCAATAATTAACTTGAAAGTCTTCCTTCGGAGGCTCATCTGATCCTGAGAGCTTAGGATCCATCAACACACGATCTTTTTTTAGATAAAGAGCTTTATGAGAGAGAGTTAAAGAAAGAACTTTAATGTAATTCAAATAAGATTTTAATTCTCTTTAGTCTTAGTCTTTATCATCCCTCTGATTCAAGTATATCAGATTTTCTTTTATTTCATTATTATCTTTAGTTACTAAAATAAAAGGAATAGTTAAAGCATACATTCTTACTTTTTTTGTTTTAAAAACTATCATCTAGACAAATGCACTGTAATCAACAATCAACTTTTCATATAAAATTTAACATATTTTGAAAGAAGAAACAGTTAAAAGATTATTATTTTTTCATTCTCTTATTTTGTTTGTCTGTTTCTATTCAAATATTCAGATAAAACTGTAGAAAATGGAACAGTATTTTAAACTGATGACTAATAATAAACATGTGACAGTAGGATGTAAACTTTCTCAGACCAGACATTTAAACTTAGGAGTAACAGATTGATATCTCATGTCAAATGACAGGTCTCACAATCAATGGCAGAGCATTTTCTTTTTCCCTTTTGTTTGTCTACTTCAAAAGAAACAAGATTTTGTATTGAAACTAGTTTTACCTTTGTAAATAACATTCATTATTTTTATTTTTCTTATTTATAATAATTATGTAATACATTTAGGAATTAGAAATATAATTAAAAAGAAAAAAAAATTGAGTATTATACTTTTTAAGCAGATAATAGAACAGAAGCCAAACCTCAATTGTTTTTATTATCATCCTTTGATTACAAAGAAATGTTTACCTCAATATAAACATTGACCTTTGTTATACAGATTGTGAAGATAAATTTATAATTTTAATTAAAACAATTTTAAAAATAATTGTGTAGGTAGGGTCTAATAACTTAAAGTTGTAGTGTGGTCCAAAAAAATACACATATAGTATTAGTATTTGTTAAAAAAGAAAACTAAAATTCATTCTATTTTTAGACTACCAACAACTTCAGAGTTTTGTGCTTGTTGTTGCCTGCATTAATCTGTATCTTTTACTAAAATATAAAAAATATTTTTCCCAAATATTGTATATATTGTATGTTGATGTATATATTCTATGTTCCTATATATGGTATGTTCATTTATTAGGCTACAACTTGATTTTTAAGTTAAGTAGTCATTTAAAATCCTATTGTACTTGAAAACTGTTATGTAGGTCTACTGGTTGGTTTATAACAAATACAATTTTTCCTTACATTTCCCTCCATTTTACCGAAGGCTTTTGCCCCTCGGTAATTACCAACCTTAGGTAATTACCGAAGGCTTTTGGCCCTCGGTAAATACCAACGTTAGGTCATTACCGAAGGCTTATGCCCTTCGGTAATTACCGAAGGCCTCAGGCCCTCGGTAATTACCGAAGGCTTTTGGCCCTCGGTAATTACCGAAGGGCATAAGCCCTCGGTAAATGTTAGTGACAAGGGATTTACCGAGGGCTTGTTGGCCGTCGATAAGCCGTCTGTAAATACCCTTTTCCGACGGCTTCTAGAATTTTCCGAGGGCTTTTGGCCTTCGGTAATATCCTTATTTTTTGTAGTGGTCTAATTTGAGGAATAATTATTTTCTCCTATTTACTTGTCTTTCTATATCAGATTTAATTATAGAATTGTACTTAACTATCTATTATTTTCTCAATCTTTCTATTTGGGTTTAATTCAACCAGTAATTCATATTTTAATTAATTTAAATTTTTTGAGCTTAATTATTTCCATTATTATTTTCAAGGGCGGTTTTGGAATTTTATTTTGGACTTCAAGAGGAGTTGCCACCAGAATTGTTAAATTAGCCCATTAAATAAGATTTGACCCTAGCCCATGTGGGTTGCACTAGTAAAAACGTCAGTTTTAAATGCGCCATATACGCTTTGGTTATTGAAAAACCGAAGGTATAAGACTGTATACCTTGTTGCAACTTAACCCGTGGCGGAATGGCCATATTCCTTCGGTTAAAACAAGAGCCGAAGCCTATACCTCTGAACAGTGCACTACAGACCAAACAGTTTTGTCTGACAGCTTTCTGAGAAGGCCCTATTGCCTCGGTTCTGCCAGGCAACCAATGCTCAAATGTCTGCTACACCTGCACCTGCTACGTTGCCAGGTACTTTGCCTGCTACGCCAGAGCTAAGGCACCGGTTCAGCAGGGAACCGAGGTCGTTAGTCCTGCATACGACCACTTTATACTTCAGGTTTGTTTTCAACCGGTGCTATATGGTGCTATTACCTTGTTTTTTTGAATAACCTAGGTAGTAGCTCCAATTCATTTTTTAAACCAGACCTTTCATTTGCGTCGCACAGTGTCTTCTTCCTCTGTGTATGTGTTCTTCCTCTGCGCATCCACCACCACCACCACTTCCACTCCTTGGCTCGTCACACCACCCCTGTGCTGCCAGTGGTCTCGCCTGCCTCGTTATTCCTAGTGTTCGCGAAAGGTCCTGCTCGTTGTCATTTTTGGTCGCGCCTCCTCCGTTTGCCGTCGCGCCATTGGTGTCCGCCGCTGCTGCCTCCACCGGTGTTGTCTCCAAAGTTGTTTCAATCTTGCTGCTTGCATTAAGGTTGGTTGATTTTGTTTTTGCTGATAATAATTGGTGGAGGCAAAAGCTCAGATAAAAATTTTATGTTTGGGTTGTTTTCATTTGGTAATGTTTGGGTAGTCTTCATTTGCTGTCTTTGATAATAAAATTGGTACATGCTTGGAACTTTGGCAGTTTGTGTATTGGCGGTTTGGGAGTTGGATTAAGACATAAAGAACAGAAAAAATTGATAGGGAAAAACAGTGAAATCGTAATTATATATTTAGAAATGTACAGTGTAGTGATTAACACGTTGAATTGTAGCATTGTTACCTAATAAAATAAAAGCTGAGTTGTTTTTTTTGAACAAACTTTTAAGGCTGGGAATTTGGGATGATTAATTGGTGCTAAGCCTAACACTTAGAGTGATTGAAAATGTATTTTATTTTTTATTTATTTTTGAATTTAAAAAGAAGAATATGGCTTTTAGAAGAAAGGAATTCAAAGAATGGAAGCGAAGTTAGTTAAAGAAGTAAAGGCTGAGTATTTTTCAAGGAATTGATTCAAAGAGTGTAACTCAAGGTAGTTAACAAAATATAAGACATAAAAAAATAACAAGATAGATAGACTTTGAAATGACGTTATTTACTCTTGGTGGAATATATTGCTTGGTTGAATATATTGCATGTTGCATGTGTAGTTATTTGTTTGCTTGAATATATATTGTTGTTGTGAATTAGCCTTAGTTTCCCGTTTGAGATTCAATACAAAAAATATTTACTATCTCCAGATTTTTTGAACAAACGTACTTTTTACAAATGAAAATAGAGGAGATGGTAATAATAATTTACAAGTATTGAATCTTGAATTGTCCAGTTGGACAGTTTAAGAAGAGTAATAACTTTTTTCATAGTTTATTATAACATATCAATTTTAATATACATGTCTTAAATTTCATGAAAATTTGTCATTGTGTTTTGTATTGATCTTCGGGTGCAGATTTGATTGTGATTTATAATCACTTTCATTTCGTGTAACTTGAAGACCAATGCGAAATGCTGGCAAAATTTCGTGAAATTTAAGATATGTTTAAAATTGATATGTTTAATAAACTAAAAAAAGTGAATCTTCTTGAATGGGATAGGGTCACACCTTGAATACAAACACGATCAAAGTGATCATTCAAGATTATTGAAATTGTGTAAACCATTTCAGTAAACATGCGTACGGATCGAGGGTGGATTAATTTACCACGCATCAGCACTGAGTACGAGAGAGGGGTAGAAGAATTTATAGAGTTTGCGCAACGTAATGTTTGAATGTCCCTGTGTGAACTGTTTGAATGGGAGGAAGTTAAACTCAACTGATATTAGGGAACATCTTATCTGTGATGGTTTCATACGAAGTTATACAACATGGATATGGCACAGCGAATTAACAGACTTTCCAACTGTCTCTCCAACTGATATGGTAGATCAAGTAGAAGAAGACAACTTGAGGACATGATCCATGATGTTGGCGCAGAAGCTTTTGCCCAAGTGCATGTGTATGAAACGATGTCCACTGATGCGGAGACTCCTTTGTATGTCGGTTCCACTAACTTCACACGGTTGTCAATGCTGTTAAGGCTCATGAATTTAAAGGCGACCAATGGATGGACTGATAAGAGTTTTACATAATTGTTGTCGTAGTTGAATGAAATGCTGCCAGACGGAAATACATTAACCACTCGTAATTATGATGCAAAAAAAACTCTTTGTCCGATGGGTATGGAGTATAAACGGATACATGCATGTCCGAATGATTGCATATTATATAGGAATGAGAATGCAGTTTTGATAAAGTGTCCAAAATGTGGGTTATCACGATACAAGTCAAAAAACAACGGTGAAGATAGTGGTCACACAGAAAAGAATGGTTCTGCTTTGAAAGTAGTTTGGTACCTTCCACTAGTGGCCAGACTTAAGCGTTTGTTCGCGAATCCCAAAGACGCTAAAAACCTAAGATGACATGCAGATGAGAGAACAACTGATGGGATGCTTCGTCATCCAGCTTATTCAAAGCAATGGAAAAATATTGATCAAGAATTCCCCCAATTTGGTGAAGAATGTAGAAATCTTAGGTTTGGCTTAGCTACTGATGGAATGAACCCATTTGGTAGTTTAAGTACCAATCACAGTTGTTGGCCCGTTATACTAATAATTTACAACTTATCTCCTCGATTGTGAATGAAAAGAAAGTACATGATGTTGTCAATGTTGATATCTAGTCCAAAGCAGCTTGGAAATGACATCGATGTTTATCTCAAGCCACTAGTTGAAGACTTGAAGTTGTTGTGGGTCGATGTGATTGAAATATTTGATGCCTTTGCTTCAGAAACTTTCATGATGCATGCCATGTTATTTTGCACCATTAATGACTTCCCAGCTTACGGTAATTTGTCGGGGTACAGTGTGAAGGGTCATAAAGCATGTCCTATATGTGAAGAAAACACTACAGCTCATCAATTAAAACACGGAAGGAAGACAGTGTATATGCGTCATCGATGATTTTTACAATCTAATCATCCATATCGAAGGTTAACGAAAGAATTCAATGGAGAACAAGAGAAAGACAATGCACCCATTCCACTTACTGGACTTGAAGTTCTTGAAAGAGTTAATAGAGTACATCATGTATTTGGGAAAACTTCGAAGAAGTGTTATGTAATGACCCCTTGGAAGAAGAAATCAATATTCTTTGATCTTCCATATTGGTCAAAGTTAGATGTTAGACATTGCATAGATGTCAAGCATGTAGAGAAAAATGTTTGTGATAGCTTGATTGGTACACTACTAAACATCCAGGGAAAAACAAAAGACGGAGTGAATATGCGTTTGGATTTGGTTGACATGAAGATTCGAGAAGAGTTGGCACTAAGAGAGATTGGTAAACGTACTTATTTGCCCCTTGCATGTTACACAATGTCCAGACAAGAGAAGATAAGTTTTTGTCTTTGTTTAAAGAGTATCAAGGTACCCCAAGGATACTCTTCAAATATCAAGAGCTTAGTGTCAATGCAAGACTTAAAGCTTGTTGGACTGAAGTCTCACAATTGCCACGTCTTAATGCAACAGTTGTTACCCGTGGCAATTCGTGGAATTTTGCCCAAAAAAGTTAGGCAGACCATAACTCGATTGTGCTCATTTTTTTCGTCAATTTGTAGTAAAGTCATCAATCCTACAAAGTTAGATGAACTTCAAAGCGAAATTATCATCATCTTGTGTTAGCTAGAAATGTTTTTCCCTCCATCCTTTTTTGACATCATGGTGCATTTACTTGTTCATTTGATCTTAGAAATAAAGTTGTGTGGACCAGTATACTTAAGATGGATGTACCCTATTGAGCGTTATATGAAGATTTTGAAAGGGTACGTCAAAAATCAATATTGTCCAGAAGGTTCAATGATTGAAAGATATATTGCTAAAGAAAGTATTGAGTTTTGCTCTGATTATATAACTAAAGCAAATCCGATAGGATTCCCTCGGACATCATGGTTGAATAGATATTCTACAAGTAAAAGCATCTGAGGTGTGAATGTGGTGACGAAAAGTCGTGAAGAATTGATGCAAGCACAGTTGTACATATTAAACAACACAAATGAAGTGATCCCATTTTTGGAAGCACTCAAAGTCGTTGTAAAGGACAACTATCCACAACAATCAGAGAAATGGCAGTTGATGGAGCATAACAGAACATTCTTGTCCTGGTTCAAATATGAAGTTTCGAAAGAATCACGGTCCTCTGAGACTTTGTTGTGGCTACCAAATGGTTTGATGTTTGATGTTTGATGTTGTATGTTGTACAGGCTACGAAATTAATAATTGCATATTCTATACAAAGACTTTGGATGATAAAAGCACAGTACAAAATAGTGGCGTCAGTCTAGAAGCTGAGTCGGTACAATTTTCCACATCCAAAGATCAAAATCCTGTAATTGAATCCATGAGATATTATGGTAGAATTAAAGAGATATGGGAGGTTGATTACACTAAGTTTTTTGTTGCATTGTTCAAATGTAAGTGGGTCGACAATAAGAGTGGCGTCAAAATAGATGAATCTGGTATGACACTTGTTGATTTTCGAAAGGTTGGTTATGGAGATGAACAGTTCATCATGGCATATCAAGCAAGTCAGGTTTTTTATTTCAAAGATCCTGCGTCTAACCATTGGTGTGTTACTCTCCAAGGAAAAAGACAAATTGAAGATAAAGAAGAGAATCTAAGTAATCTTCATATATCTGACAACCATCCATTTAAAACGACAATATATTTGGATCATGACCCTCTAATTGATGATATACAAGCAATATGAGAAGATCACAATGAGGGAATATATATATATATATATGACCAATCCATATGATTATGTATGAATTTCATGTTTGTGTAAATATTTATGGCTTTTGTTAAATAATATATGTTATTTTATAAGTGTTTTATTAATCTTTCATCTTATTTATTGTGACAGATATATGGCTGAGTCACCTCATTCGTCAGGCGATGAAGTCCCCACCACTTCTAGATGGACGAGAGGAGCGACGAGGTTATGACAACTTATACTTAGAAGAAATGCAGGTGAGAGGGCACCTGTCATTATTGACGTGGTCATTGGAGTTGCATCTGGCCCAAATACAGATGTATTTAGGTCTTACCTTGGAGTACTAGCACGTGACCGTATCTCTATACTTACTTCATCCTTTGACTATGTATCTGAGGCTGATCGGAATCTCATCTAACAAGATCTATTGGTAAGTTAAACAATATTGCTCCAAATTCTAGATTCATTATATTGATAATTTTGTATTGATATAAGGTTATTATTTTCTTTGTTGCAGATGACATTTGATATGCCAAATGTCGAGAGCTTAAGGAGTAGGTGTTTATCTGCAATTGCAGAAAAATTTCGAGGGTTTAAGACAAAATTGACGTCCAGATATATATTTGGAGCAAAAAGTAATGAAACTCCATGTTCCAAATATTCAGCAATTGACGAAGAAACATGGCGTCAATTTGTAGAGCTTCGTTCATTCGAGGCGTGGCAGGTAAGTGTAGTAAAATCATTTAATTCATCATTCATAATTCTTTATTATGACAATTGTTTCATTTTGTCACAAGAAAAAAGGTCAAAAACATAGGGAATAAGTGCTCAGAATAAAAATCCACACCTACTGTCTCGTGGTGGATATAGGAAGCTTGAGGAAAAAATAATGAAGCAAAAGTCCGATAGTAGACTTCCACTTTCTGAGAGTGGTGCCCTCCTCCTCCTCCTCCTTCACCACCATCTCGCCACGAGAAGTGGAAGTTAGCCCGTATAAGACCATCGGGCTCCTAGACTTCCGACTCTGCCAGAGAGATATCTGAAAGAATTGTAAGATGTCATTTCTCATATTTTTACATTATTTTTGTTATATATATTACATAGATCTTTCAAATGATTTTGAAGTTTTGTTATGTGACAGGAGTCCTTGGATGAGCAGAGCTCCCAAGGTCAATTCACACAAGAAGGTCGTCAGGATATTCTTCCCACAGCTATTGGACGACTTGAGCACCCATCACGGGTGCGTGCTGTTGGGACTGGCATAGACATACGACAGTTCTTTGGGTCTTCCTCACGTCCATACTCATATGAAAAGATGAAGGAGGACATAAGAAAAGAGATGACGCAGGAGATCACAAAGAAGGTTCGGGCATAGTTGTATGATGAAGTTGCTGAAATGGTTGCGCACCAGTTCCAGTGGCGTTATGAGGATTATGGAAATCGTCCTCCGCCATCTCCTGTAGCGGAACATGTTGTGCCCCCTATAGGTAAACTTAATGATTTTGGTTTATTAATTTACTTTTTGTATAACCTAACATTTAATTTGACAGGTAGAAGCGGTAAAGGAAGTTGCTCAGTTGCCGGTGCCCTAGGGGACGACATGGATGACACTCGTCCATGTCAGTTATATATTCTCTCTGATACTGGGACCATGCTAGTGGCTCGTGGTACAGTTTATGAGACAACCACTGTAGTGCATGGTGTACAGCTTGCAGAAGATGAGGTCAAGGTCACGGTGGATGAAGTTGTCATACCAGATGTCGTTCTTCCGGTGCCTACAGATGAGTTCTTCACTGTGGAAGAGGCATTTAAGTCCTTTGTCGCCTGGCCTAGACATTTGGTTGGTGATTTATCTGATCCCCCGGTAAACACTTGTACTATATACTTCTCAATTTTAATATTTATTTCTAATTGACGTTACAACATAACCATTTTTGCATGTAACAACAGATAGATCAAGAGAGAATTCCTAAACCGAAGAAGACTCATTTATCTGAGGACGACCCTCTTGGTGCGTTAAACGAGCTTGTTAAAATCATTTTAGATGCGCCGATGAATGTACACTGGGATTTTATTACATTTGGAAGAGAAACTCAGATCCCATTGTACTTGCATCATCAAGATGTTAGGGAGCTTGCATTGGGGAGAGAAGAAATTAATATTACACTCATTCAGTTGTGGATGATGTAAGTTTATGGGAACTTTTTTATTTAATTATTTATCAAGTTACTTATATCAGATTATTTCTTCATTTTAGGTATATGTTTGATGTTAGTAACAAGAAGGGGTTCAACGATGTATATAGGTTCATTGACCCCTCTATGACTCGTGAAAGAAATAAATTTGATGATATCCAAGCATACATCACCACCTGCTTTGGAATGGGGAAGGAGATATATTTTCTCCCTTATATACATGGGCAAGTGAAATTTGTTAACTTTAAAGTTTCATTTATTAAGTTTGGTATATGACAATGAAGTTATTACCAATTTCAGGTGTCATTGGCAGCTACTTGTGATCTCCATACTAGAGAACACTACTGTCTGGTTTTGTTCATTGCACAAGTCTCCTCCCAACCCTCTTAGACATGTAGTAGGTTGGTAAGAACCTCAATGTTTCAACTTTCTTTGTTGTATAAATGTATGCTAAAGCAATTTTTTTTAATAGTTCCCTTGCAACACATATGATGTTATCTGGGAGATCTATTGCTACAGCTAAAAAGCATGCATGGGTTGCCCTTAAGGTTTGGTATTTTAGTTCATACTTTGTTACATTTGGTTCCATTCAAATGATGTTACTTAACATTTTATAATTATGATGATATATTGTAGTGTAATAGATAAATGGATGATGACCATTATTCGTGCACATTACACCAGTGGATGGGAAACGGTAATATTTAGGTTTGAATTTTATTTTCTCTATAGTTTAGATTTCATATACACTAATTGAAATCATTGTGTTTTATGCAGAGATTTAATAGGACTGCTCCAATTCCAGAGAAGTCAATTCAACTTGTGAGGAAAACACTGGCTAAATATGTAATTCATTTATATAATAATATGTAGTAGATATTAGGATATAGTAACTTCTAAGTTTATGTTTCTAAGTTGTTTTATGTTTTTCTACATTATTATTAGTTTAACTTTGTACATTGCATTGATTTATGCTTCAAACTTGATTTATGATTACATTGGATTGATTTAAGCTTCTAAGAAGTTGATTTATGATTCCATTGAATATATTTATGTTTTAATATAATTTTCATTCACAATATACGTTTCTGGATTATTCTGGACTGTTCTGGCTATAAAAATATATGCAGGTCTATTTCTATAGTTGGGATGTTGCAGAAACAGACCTCTTTTAAAAAAAAAACATGGGTATATGCCTCAGTTGAGGTCATAACCGAGGTAGAAAGGCCCGTTATAGCCTCGGTTATAGTCACACCCGAAGCAGAAAGGCTTGCAGATGAGAAAAAAAAAAGAACTCTACTGCCTAGGTTCAAGCTACAACCAAGTGGGACATACTGCCTCGGTTCACAGGGAACCGAGGCATAAAGTCCTACGAAAAAAATTAAATAAAATCAAAAACTTTACTGCTTCGGTTAAGGCTGAACTGAGGCCAAATCCTCTCTTTTTATGCCTCGATTCGCACCCGAGGCAAAAAGTAGTTGACTTTTTGTCTCGCCTGCATATGTCTCGGTTCGGGAATCGCTACCTATAGGAAAAAATAATCGTTGTCGTTTCCCCTTACTGTACTAGTGTTGGGTCCAAAAAAAGCCCACAAAACTAAAAAAGTCCTTCATTATAAAAGCCACAGGGCTAAATACCCCAAAAGTCCTATGGTCAGGTCTATGAGTTTGCACCCATATACGAATTGTAATTGTTTAAATCATAAATATATTAAATAACAAATATCAAGTGTAAAAAAATTAAGGTGTATGTAAATAAAAAGAAAATCCATAAAACATACATAAAATTAAATAAAAAGTTTAACTAGCCAAAGACTCCCTAAAAGTGTCAAGAGAATAAAGAACTTGTTCTACAATCACAACAAGCATTGCGACTACAATAGTGACCAAAGTCATAATCTCAAATCTAAAAATTTACCAGGATAGAGTCATAATCACAAATCTAAAAATTTACCAAAACAAATAGCAGTTATGGCCTTTTGAACTGAGTAACTGAGTCTATTATTGGCAATTTATCAGATATAGTTAATTGATTGTTATAAAACTACTTCCAATGTTCATGAATAAGCTTTAACAAATGGCTCAAAATAAGAGTTAACTTACATCAATGCCCTCTTGACCAACTCCATACAACCTCCTGCAACCACGACAAAAGGTAAAGACTGAACCAAAAAGCAAAGATAAAACAACTAAAACAAGATAAACCAATGCAACAAGATCACATAACTAGCAATGAAAAACACACCTCAAGAATGTCTTCACCGTTGGACCACCCAATTCAAACCTCAAAGCTTTCAATATATCGGCTTCCATATTCACAGCCTTCATCAAAAAATTGCAAAAATAAATGCAACCCAAAGCCAAAGCATGCAGTAATATCAGCAACAAACGAAACACAATAACCACCTCTTCCTTATGGACCACTATTTAAAAAGGGTATATATTCTACTTCAAGTCTATTGTAAAACAAAAATAAGGATAAAAATTTAGCAGCCACCTTATTAAAGTTAAATAATTGGTCCATTTTACATGTATGAGTATTATTAAGTTGAATCAAAAGTTGTAAAGCTATCAGTTTTGATGTGCACGTGTTTTGCCTATTTGGTAATGAATAGGTTGGCTTGTTAATTGGAAATTCATATTATGCAGTTTAAAGTGTTTGAAAAAACTGAGTTGCAAATTGTGGTTAGTGTAAGAATGAAGGTTGATTTTGGTACCTATGTATTGAGATGCACATAATAGAAGCTCAACAGCAACTTCAGAAGACCTTGAATTTGTATGGACCTGGTTTAAAAAATGTCATAAAATTTACATCACATCCAAGAAAGTAAACCCACAATAAGGATAAAAGGTAAGTAAAAATGTTTAATAAATACCCAATGACAATAAACCTAAGGGCATTCTAAAAATGAAATAACCTTCTATCAAAGATGAACATAAAGTATTAGAGTTAGATAGGCCACACAAACCTTTGATAGATGGGCAAATACTGCTTTTCTCATCCCTTGAAGACATGTTACCTTATTTTTCATTCTAGTGATGCCTATATTAGATAATGCTTCCACTTTGATTGAAAAGGGCACCACAATATCGTCAAGAAACAGAAATTCCACAATTTTTTCTATGATTAAACTCCTATAGCCCATGGCCTTTTCGGACTTGTGAAACTCTTGAACAAAGGAGCCAACATGACACAATTCTTTCAATGCTATTTCCCATAATAATTTTTTTTGAAATCTTCAATGACATTTGACATAAATTTCTTCAAAATATTCTCAAATATTTATTTTTGTAATGAAAAAACCTCTGAATGAAACATAGCAAGTGTTAGAATTAATGAACCTTGTTTCTCAATACCAAGAGGGGGTGAATTGGTGTTTTATAAAAACGTACACTTTTTAAATCTTTTTCGCAAATATGAATGATCTTCAAATCTTTCTTGTGCAGTAAGCAAATATGTATGCAATGAAACTGGAAATGTAAAGAGGTAGGAGAGAAAAACAAACACAGTTTTTATCCTAGTTCATCAATGCCTACATCCAATCACCCTCCCAATCAATCGGAGAGTATTTCACTATAATGATCAGAGTATTACAGCCAAGGCTTTACAGAGCACACTCAAATAAACACCTTACAAAATGTCAATCAAATATAGAATAGAATACACATGCAAACATAGAACCCCTTGTCCCTATTGTAGAAACCCTTTGAGAATCCCCTCTCAAAGTCAAGAACTCCCCACTCTTCTTCTTGACGCGCACGTCCAGGGAAACATCAAATCAAAGATTGCAAAATCTTCTCCCGATCAAAATAGATGCACCTTCAGTCATGCTAAAACGATTAGCCAATACAGTCCAGTCAATTACCTCTCAAGAATTCCTCAAGTTTCTTCAAATTCTTCACGTTCTTGATTCTTGGAGCGTTTGTTCAACCTGTAACACTTTTCTCATAGAGAATATCAGATATGATAATTTACAATTGATCAACAGTTGTTACAGAAAATTCAAACAATGCGTCCATATATAATTTGTATCAGTTCTGACATAAAATAATCGATTACTATACTTATGTAAACGGTTACATTAAATAGATGTAACAAGATT
Organism: Vigna umbellata; assembly: GCF_029865625.1. Classification (NCBI taxonomy): domain Eukaryota; kingdom Viridiplantae; phylum Streptophyta; class Magnoliopsida; order Fabales; family Fabaceae; genus Vigna; species Vigna umbellata. The sequence goes on along the minus strand of NC_142169.1, from coordinate 10,999,159 downwards.
ACAACAAACTCAGCTCTTAATTGAATGCTCAATTAATGTAATCGATTTTTATTAAATGTTAGTCAAACACATTTAAAAATATGACCATTAAAACATTTTGACTAAGCTAAAAATAGTTTTCAAAACTTAACATGCTTAATTGAATACACAACACATGTAATCGATTAATCTTAATGCTTAAACATATTTTGAAAATTTTTTCTTCCCAAAAACTCATCACGACACATTTGAAAATGATATATGCAAACACATAAGTTTTAATTGATTCAACAACTAATGTAATCGATTCAAACTAGTTGTTTTGCCACAGTTCAAAACATAAGTTGTCTGATGACCTTAATTGATTACTACAACACTGTAATTGATTATGTCATGAAGATATGCTTTTGTGCATGTGGTTTTCTTTATGCAGAAATATACTATGTGCATACACAGAATAATCACATCATAATCACAATAGTATGCATAAATCACATAGTATGTCCAACATATGCATTTGTCACAATATATGCATTTATCACAGTAAGCATGTACAAATTCACATATGTATAACGCAACACATAAATACTTTTCTATTGTGACATGGCAACATTCATGTGTTGTTGCTATTAATGTGTTGTCATCATCAAAAACAACATAACAGGGATTGGGTTTAGCTATCACATTGCTCCCCCTATCAACAACAAGTGTATGCAATCCCTTCACTATAAATCAGTACCTAGAACCCAATAAGTACCTCGTTCACGATTCTTCTTTTCAACCACTCGATCGTCGCTTTTCAACCACTTGATTGTCGGTATCGCTGCCGCCTATACCATCGTGTGTTGCCATGTCGTTGACTCCACTATGTGTTGTCGTCGGCTGTACCACCAAGCATTGTCGTCTGCCCGTAGACTACACTGTGTGTTGCCATTGTTGTCGAGCTCTTAGGCATTGTCAAGAAGAAAATGGGATGTTCAGGGTCAATAGAGAAAAATGGGGGTTTTAAGGGCTAAGAGGCTAACCGGCCCTAATTTAATCCCAACCCATTTTCTGGGGTTTTGGGGGCTAGGGGCTTTGGAAAAGCCTCACCAAATGTGAGTCAAACAAAATGGGCCTTAGTATAGAAAACGCCAGGGTTGGCCTTAAAGCTTTGAAAAAATTTGACAACTCTAGCTGTCACGTCAGTACAACACCATTGTCCACCTCAACATTTTTTTTATTTCGTTTGCATTTTATTTCATTGTAATTTTGGGCCAAACTTGCCTAGGTTTTAGGACCCATGAACCAGGACTTTCATACCTCTAGGATGTAAGGGAGGCTAGAGTCTTAGGTTACAATGGAAACCAGGAGGAATGTTACAGTAGTTACAAATATCTTAGTGGAAATGGGACAATATATATATATATATATATATATATATATATATATATATATATATATATATGGATTTTGTATCTCATTTGCCTAGGTCATTGAAGGGACCTAATAACATTTAGGTAATCGTGGACAGATTGACTAAGTGTGTTAATTTCTTGTCGATAAATCAGCGAATGTCATTGGAGAATGACCGAATTGTATATTCGTGAGAATGTACGGTTCCATGGAGTGCCCGCATGTATTGTTTCAAATCGAGATTCGAGGTTCACCTCTAAGTTTTGGCAAACTTTAGGTACCCAGTTGAGGTTGAGCTCGGCTTATCATCCTCAGACCGATGGACAGTTTGAAAGGACCATTCAATCTTTCAAATATTTGTTGAAGGCATGTGTTTTGGATCATCTAGCGAGCTTTAACGAGATTCTACCTTTGGTAGAGTTTACTTACAATAATAGTTATCATTCTAGCCTAGGGATGGCACCATTTGAAGCTTTGTATGGAAGGAAGTGTCGGACGTCGTTATGTTGGTTCTAGGATGGTAAATTAGTGACTGTAGGTCCGGAGTTGTTACAACAAACTACGTATGAGAGCAACATGAAGTAGACAGAAGTCATATAGTGATCAAAGGAGGAGACCTTTAGAGTTTGAAGTTAGAGATCTTGTGTTTATGCGATTGACACCAATAGCATGAGTTGGGAGAGTTATTAAGTCAAGGAAGTTAATGCCAAAGTTATTGGACCATATCAAATGCTTAGGAGAATTGGTCCAATAGCCTATGAGATAGTACTGCCACCTCAGTTGGGGAACTTGCACAATGTTTTTCATGTGTCTCAATTGAGGAAATACGTGCCAGATATAAGTCATGTGATGGAAGTGGATGACATTCTAGTCAAAGAAGATTTAACCATTGATGTCAGACCGGTAAGGGTGCTAAATGTGCAAACTAAGATGTTGAGAGGGAAGGACATTCGCACAGTGAAGGTGTTACGGGATGAAGCTACTCAGGAAATTACTTGGGAGTTTGAGGAAGTTATGAAGAAGGAGTATCCTTATCTTTTTGGTAAGTATGTCAATTTTCGGGGACAAAAATTCTTTTGACGAGGGGTGAATGTAAGACCCGAGAAAAATGTAGTTATTAAAGGATAAAGTGGGTTTGAGATATGAGTGTTGCTTCTTGGTAATTGGTGTTTAATGTTTAGGTGTTTCGTAGAATTATAATTGTTATGTTGATTACTTAATATTATTATTGATAAAGTGTAACACATGATTGGTATGTTATTAAATTAGTGATTTACCAATATGATATATTGGTTTGTCAGTAGGAATGTTGTTTTGGATGGAATGGATGTGGATTCAATGCCTAGGGAAAAGAGTTTAGGAGAAACTTATATTTTAAGAGAATTTTTGGCCTAGGGGCAAAAGGGTATTTTTATCTTCATTAAATGGTGCAGAAATTAAGTTAAGAGGTGTAGAAAGTAAAGGTATGCAAAATAAAATAAATCTGAAAATGAAAAAGGGGATTTACGTAAAGAGTTATAATATTTAGTAGTTATTGATATTTTAAAAACAAGTTGAGAGAAAATAAGAGAGGAAATTTTGGTGATTTTATAGATTAAGTAGGAGATCTTATTTTAAGCAAAAAGATAAAGATAGAGTAAAAGGAGATAAAAAGAAGCAGAGTAAAACGAGTCTGCACTTTTGAAGAGTTATAAACAAGCATATAAGCTTCATCTCTCCTAATTAGTCTTAAAGGATACTTCTATTGCTACAAGGATACGAGCTTTGTGGCATTATCCTCTAGACAATTGATGTCATGCTTGTATATCTTTATTTAAAGGTGTGTAAAGTTATGAAGTAAGTATAATATAGTCAAAATTATTAATAATAAAACATATTAGTTGATTGTATTTGGACATTAGTAAGCTTCGTCATGGATGGAGGATCTAAAATGGTACTAAACTTAGAAGTCCATAAATGAGTCCTTCTGCCAGGCCAAAATTGTGTGCTCCCAAAACTTGAATTGGGTAATAGAGTATGACAGATATCCCAATGTGACTTAACTCCATATGGACTAGACATAGTGAGTCAATGCACAATGCTCACATCTACAAATAAAATAAAATTGGAAAGGCAATAAAAGCAATTCACCACCAACCACTTAAGCAGCATAAGTATGATCCACTGTTGGAGAATGGTGAAACAAAGCAATAGACAACAAACATAACTTGCTGTGAACAACGAAAACACGTCCTTCTAATGGGATCTGTGGAATTCACTCAACTAAAGGTCACATGACTCGCTGAATACGACTGAGCAATTCAAATTCATTGGTTTAGGAACATCATTCTATGTGATTAATTGAGTTGTTAAAATTTCATGGAATAGATTTACCAAAACTGTGACACCTTTATTCCTCTGATTTACCTCTCCTGGAATTGATACTAACAATAGCTATTATTTCAAATGAGTATGATTCATTGACTTTAAACATTTTTTGGTTAAAATTGTTGGAGTCTATGAAAGTAAATAACGTGGCTATAAGAATATATATGATGTCTTAAGAATTTATATTAAATTTTTTTCATTTCAAAGACGAATAATAAAGTGATGTTTAACACTTTTATTAGTAAAACCAGTTATCTTTCTAGACGATACAGCAGTTATATTTTAGGCAAATAATATTTTTTATCAGCATGGAAATAATCTTATTTAAGTTGAATATAAATATTGTTGACATGAACGCTTTGAACTTTCGGGTAACATTAGTACAATGTGTAGCTAAGTTTTATTATATGCATTACAATTACACAACCTCAGTATACAAAGATCTCTTTAGTGACACATTTATTGAACACAGTGAAATTTTAGAGCATTTTCTATTTAACATTTCTTGAAAAAATTATACATTATTTTATAATATAAATTAAATTTTAAAGAAGCTTTAAAATATATATTATTGTCGTCTTTATTATCATTCATACTTGCAAAAATGATAATACTTTCCTTTATTTCATGCCTTGCAAAAAACTAATTATTAAATGGTCGTTGTTGAAGTACTTAAAATATACTCACTTTTAAGTAGAAGACGTTTAAATAATAATAAATGGTGTGCCTTTTCAAGAAAAAATAATAATACATTTTCCAATATACTGTTAATAGATATCTTCTATATTACATTAATTTTATATTATACGATAGACATAACAATGAATTATGTATAAATGATATAAAAATTAAATGACGTGCTAGAACGCATGCTCTGTTCAAACACCTCTTTGGAAGTAAACGGGAAAGGCAGTGATTTACTATGCAGTTTTTCAGCCTGCCATATCCAAAAGGAAGTACAGAATTAAAACCAAGACAAATTAATTGACCCACAAAATAATAGGTACAGAACTGGTCAGCCTATACTTGAGCACAAGCAGTCGGCAACATTTTTCGAGCCACAAGTTACAAAACTAGAGTTCGACCATGAATATATACTAAATGAAAATTTTAAGCAATATAATACCAAATAATAAAGACAGGAGCCTTGAATAATGAGGTAGTAGAGAAAAAATTTACTACAACTAATAATAATGATAATACGTATGAGTAACATAACTGTTGATACAAGTCAAAATGAGGAATAGTATATGACAATCCAAGTAACCCCCACATATTTCTAATATGAATATGAATTGTTGCATGCGTTGAAAAGAATACGGAAGGTTCAAAATCTTGTATATTATGACACTAACCTTCTTATCTATCTTTTCAGATATAATCACGTTTTTTATCTGAGCATCCTTCCTCTTTTTGAGGGCCTCTGCCCTTTTTTTCTGGGCATTTTCATGTTTTTTCAGCATCCAAGATGGTAAACCTTTCTTTTCCTGTATATGTGTCCACTGGCCCCAGCCAGGAAGTAACAGAGGCTTTTCTGGGTTAGGATTTTCTTCCTCGAGGATCTCCTGCTTGTCCTTTTCAAAATCACCTTCTACATCATCCCCTGCAAACGCTTGCCTAATGAGCTCCTCTTGAGAAGGAAGTTCATAAGGCACTTTAGAAACAGAAGACAGAATTCCATCCACCATCTGTCCTTCACTATTGGTATCACTATCCTCTCCAATCTCCTTTTCAGCATCCTAAGATATAAAAAGAATCAAATGTAAGATTAAACCAATGACATGCTTTATGCTTGTAACAAAATAGAAAGAGCTTATACTTTTTTATTTTGCCTAACTGGCCCTGTAAGGTTTGGAGACTTCTTGATAGTTGTGTTTTCATTTTTGTTCTTTGCCTGCTTATCACAAATACGTAAGCGCAACAGGTCATAAATGGAAAATACATTTCTTTAACAAAAGAAACAAATTAAAAATAGAAGAGAAAAAAAAAATATATATATACATAGATATATTAAAAGCACCTTTTTCCACTGATCTGACACAAAAATGGAAACTTCGCATGTAGTTTTTGGCCCAGGATTTTCAATAATATCATCGATGGTCTGTGAACAAAAAATGCATTAAATGTATCACATCCATTGAGACAGACATCCATATAAGAAAAAAGACAATAAGATTTCCATCACCTTCAACAAAGATTCCTTGTGAGTATCAGTGTCTTCTTGAATCACAACTGAATCCTTGTTATGCAAAAGGTGACTTCCCATATTCTCCATGTTGCCACTTTTACCGATTCCCAAGTCATCCTCACTATCACTGCCACCATAGCTGTTATCTGATTTTACCCTGGTATCAGATACTTGAGCTTTGGCTGGTCCAAATACTCTTCTGCCACTGGTAGAAGCAGCTTTTGGATCTTCTAAGCCACCAGAATTCTCTGGTTTCTTTAACGAATCTTCATATTCTTGGAAAGCAAGGTTAGCTTCTTCAACAGCTGCCTCTCTTCTTTTCGCCAATCCACGCCTCTGCATCAGATTAAGATCAAAGGAAGACCACAAATCATTAAGAAAACCTACGATTTTCAATCTCTATATTGAATACTAAAGAGAATTGTTAGAATTATTGGTTATTGTGTATGAGTTGTGTGCAAGTGTGTTCCAACTAAGAGTGAATTGGAAAGGAGTGTGGTTAGTTATTTTGTTTTCTATAAATGTAAGTTTAGAGGTGTTTAAGCCCTCAAGAGAACATATTTTTATCTCAAGTTGGTATCAGAGCAGGATGAACCTGCTCTGGTTTCTGTCCTAAAGTGGTCCACCAGCATTGTCATTGTTGTTTGCATCTGTCCGGTGCCCATTGCCGTCGTCCGCGGTTGTCTTGCCACTGTCTGCAGCTGTCAACTGCAGTTTGAAGCTCTTCAACTTGGTTCTCTGCCATCTCGCATCTGTCCGTCACCGTCTGCTACCGTCCGCCGTCGTCCGCCGTCACTGTTCTTTCCGGCGACCACTGGATCTGGTTTGCCTCTTCACGCGACGACCAACCCCACCAGTGTCGTCGTCTGATTCTTCCTCACACTCCGCCACGCGCCGCTTCTTTGTGCGCTGCGAACAGGTGCGTGCAGCTCACGCGCCGCCCTCTGGCCGTCGGAAAATCACCGCGACACCTCCATAGTCGTCGCCTGGACCTCCTCTCTCTGCTCTGCCCCTCAAAACCTTGCTTCAGTGAGGTCCAGAAGCTCCCCTTGAAGAAAACCCTAAGAAACCCCTAGGGTTTTCTAGTTCCTCTCGGTTTTCTGGCTCCTTTCTAGTTCCTCTCCAATTTTTATCAACAATGGCGTTTGGAAGTGTTCTTTCTTTCTCTCGAAGTCCCTCAATTACTTCCGAAAAGCTAAACGGAAAGAATTACCTCTCTTGGTCTGCTGTCGTGGAAATGTGGTTTCTCGGTCAAGGACATTATGACCACCTTGAGCAGGATGGAAGCCAAGTACCTTCTGAAAAAGCAGAACAATGGAAACAAGCATATTTCCAATTGTGCGCCCTATTGTGGCAATCTGTGGAACCCCGACTTTTGATATCTCTTAGAGCCTTCAAAACATGTCACTCTTTTTGGAAGTAAGCTCAAATCATTTATGTTAATGATATTCAACGTCTCTATGATACAGCAAACAAGCTTGCATGTCTCAAAATGACAGACCATGATATGGTCTCCTTCATGACTGAAGCCCAAGCAGTTGTGGAAGAGTTGAGAATGTTCTTGGAAGTGGAATCTTCGGAAGACATCAAGAAGAAGCTTGACAAGTATTATATGGTGATGATCCTCCGTGCTTTACACCCTGATTTGATCAGAGATCAACTTCTGACAAGTCATGAGGTCTCTTCCTTGGAAGCCTTGACCACACGTCTTCTTCATGTTCCAGTGCCTCAATCTCAGGAAGCTCTTGAAACAATGGAACCATCTGTCATGGTTGCTACGCGGGGAAGAGGAGGACGGGGCACTAGAGGAGGAGGACGTGGAGGTAGGGGACGTTTACAGTGCACTTACTGTAAGAGGATGGGTCACACCCAAGAAAACTGCTACTCCTTGCATGGTTTTCCTTCAAAAACAACCAATATCTCTAAGGCTGAAACTCCCACTTTCTATCCCTACTCTGTTACATTCAGTCGACTTTATATTTTGCACATTTGACTATATTCCGCTGCACTACAAAGTCTTTTTCATTGCATTTCAAGAAAGCTTTTAAAGGCATCTACTTTGCGAAAAAGATTTAAAGAAAACATTGTTTTTGTGTTTCACCAATTCCCCACCCCCCCCCCCCCCCCCCCCCCCCCCCCCCCCCCCCCGCACCTCCCGCCCCTCCCCTCTTGGTGTTGAAAATTAAGTCATTCTATTTTAACACTTTTGTTGTATTTATTTAAAAGCATTTTGTAGAATTAATTGTATAAGAATTACTAAGAACTCTTAGAAGTTTTCCTGTTTAAAGAGTCTTTGCGCAAATAATCGATTATTACGAGCTTGTTTGGAAAAGAGTTGCTCGCGCAAATAATCGATTATTTCTTAGAATAATTGATGAGTGCATGTTTATGCCCACATTTATGCTTTAAAATTCAAATTTTTGATGAGATATTTGTACTTAAATGGTTGATTTAAAGTGGATCTATGACAATTGGAATTATTGGGTTTGTGAATTAAAGAGACGTAAAAGGTGAGTTTTAGCGCATAAATTATTCTTGGATGTTTTAGTATTTATTTGTGCAGCTGAAATTAAAGCTTTATTGGTCCAAATTGCAAATTAAGGCCCAAAATCAGATTTTCTTTGGAAAATAATATACAAATGGGCCAAACAGACAGTTTTTACCCTTGTACCTCCTAAATTTCCCTACATACACCACTCTTTTCTTAATCAGGCCCAATACTAAGCCAAACACTAAGTCTTTTCTCCTACACCTCTCTACGTTTCCTATACACACCCCTCCTAAACTAGACTCCACCAGATCAATGTCATGTGGCAATCTAAACCCTAAGTGCTATCCAACCACATGTTGCCACACCACCCTCTACCACATCACCATCTTCTGTAACCGAGAAACCCTTATCCAGAAACCCTAGCCGTCAGTTGTGCTACCGAAGCTCCGCCACCAACCTTAACGCCATCCTCCATGCTGACCACCATGAACGTCCAAAATCTCCTTGTGCTGCCAACTCCTTTCTCGTCGGAACGCTACCGATTCTCATCGCGCCACCACTCCCCCTTCTTCATCGCGAGGCCGTCATCCGCGAGAGGCAACCACCATGTCGCACCGCCTCCGCCAGACCATGAGCCGTCGTGCCGTAGAAGGCAACCAAAAGAATCACCACGCTTCACACACGACCACCTGCAAGAAAGAAATCATCAAATCCAGAACACCACCGCAAGCAACCATCAACACAGCCACCACGCTTCTCTCTCACCATCTTCATCTCCGTCCAATCCTGCCTCACCAAGAAGAAATCGTGAGCGGCGAAATCATCTTCCACCACCAGAATCGCGGCACACTTCCAACCTCTCTGTCGCGCACCACGCTTATCACCATCACGCCGCTGCAGAATACCACCCAAAGTCGGCATCATCTCGAGAGCCTCCTTGTCGCTGCCATCCAAGCTTCATTCATCTTCAAACCTGCAAAGCAAACACTAATCCAGAAACGCGATTCCTCTTTCATTCTCGCGGCGCAGGAGAAGCAGCAAGGTGTTTTCCCCATCTACAATTGCAAAACCCTAATTTTTGTGAAGTGGGGTCTGCAATGTGGCGGGCTCTCGTTGGCCATGACCATATGAGTCAAAGTTGGTCAACAGATTTGAATCTGGTCAAGGTTGGTCAAACAGGGGTTTTGGTGCAATTTTGGGGAATTCTGAAGGGGCTAAAGTGCAGATAGAGGAAATTTCAGGACATTTGTGCAATTTTGGAAAGCCAGAAAAGCTAAAAGATAAAATTCAGTTGTTGAATTAATTTAATTTGGGAATATCCATAGAAAATATCTTCCAAATAATGTTATATGGATTTTGAGGTTAGATTGAGTTAATGCAATTGTTTATTTTGATTATTGATTTAAGTTGTTCTCTCTATGTCTTTCATCTCTTTATCAAATTAAAAGCAAAGATTTTTGCATCATAATGTGTTTGAATCTACATGCATATGGATTATTTGAGTTCTAGGGTTTCTAGGTTTAATTGAGAATCTACTTTGATTTAATTTAGGAACTTTCATATGATTAAATGGTTTTTACTATCAATTGAAAATGTACATTGATTGATTAGTAATAATTTCAACTATAATCAATTGAGAATTTACTTTGATTGATTAGCTTTTAACTTGGTTAGGAGATTTAAGAATAGACATGATTAAACACAATAGAATTTGATTGAGAATGTACTTTGGTTGAATTTATTGTGAATAATCTAGAAAGGTCTTGCATTTGATTGAGAATATACTTTGGTTAATTGCATGATAGCCCTCAAATTAATTAAGAATGTACTATAATTAATTTGAAACTTAAACAATAGTCAATTGAACAATTATCTGTGGATAACCGATGATGAATCTATCTTGGAAAAGCAGTGGAATTAGTCTATTTCATCATAATTGTTTTTAAGTTTCTTATTTATTCTTTAAACATTCTCCAAACATCACTTTTATCATTGCATTGCATTCATAAGATTTAAATATTGAAAGACAATTTCGTATTCATTGGGAGACGACTCAGGGTTACTTTAACCCTATCTACTTTCTTGAATACTACTCGGCAATACTTAAGTTTCCTTGAAAAGTAGTATTAATTTGATAGCTTCAATGACAGCGTATCAATAATTGATAATTTCAGTTTGAATCAGTATTGCCCAAGTTGCGCAAATAATCGATTATCACTCAGGATAATCGATTATCACTTTTTGAAAACCCCATAACGGACACAAATAATCGATTATCACTTATAATAATAGATTATTTGTGGCAGTTGGGAGAAGACTTTTCAGTTTCTGACCCTGGGCTTTTAAATAGGGGTCTTCACAGCTCTTAGGAAGTAACTTTTCATTTTGAGAGTATTAGAGTTGTGTGCCTAAGGGAAGCTCTCTGTGAGTGAAAAGGGAATCTATGCCATTTTGAGAATACATTTTGTCTGAGGAAGTTCTCAAAGTGATAGTGTGCTCTTGTAAAGTCTTGTGAAAAGGAGAAGCTCGCGCTTTGTGTGTCAAAGGTTAGAGCGCTTCTCTTCAAGTTGGCTGAGTTGTCTCTTCCGGTTCGTTTGTCGAAGGAAGGTTCTTCTGTTCGTTTGTCGAACGAAAGGTGTTCTCATTTCTTAATCCTTACTTCATATCTTGTAATTTATACAAACATTATTTTAGTGAAAAAGGTTAATCACTATTCATAGTGATTAACGACTGGACGTAGAATCTTTTGATTCGAACCAGGATAAAATCTCTATGTTGATATTCTTGAACTCGACACTCTTTAAACTCTTAGCACATCAACTGTTTGATAAAACGTTTAAGAGAAAATTAAAGGGACCATTTTTAAAATTGACCAAACAAGTTCTTTGTTTTTAACAATATGTATCGTACTCTTATTTTATATTTCCGCTGCACGACTCGACGATACCGATTGTTCCAACAATTGGTATCAGAGCTTGCTTTGATAGCTTTTCAAATTTTTCAAAAATGGGCGGTCATAACCAAGTTTATGTTGAGGGTGCTTCTATTGATAGACATCCTTTGTTTACGGGGGAAAATTATGCGTTTTGGAAAATAAGAATGCAAGTATTTTTAATTAGAGTCAATTGACAGAGGCATCTGGGAAGCTATAAAAAATTATCCTTATATTCCTAAAAGTATTGTTGATGGTGTGGAAGCAAAAAAACCATATTTTAACTGGACTATGAATGAAAATAGAATGGCACAATATGATGTTAAGGCCAGAAATATAATTTTATGTGTACTAACCCTTGATGATTTTTTCAAAGTTTCTGTTTATGAAAGTGCTCAGGAAATGTGGGAATTTTTAAGAGTGACCCGTGATAAAGTCACAGATGTGGATAAGTTGACATTTTTTTATTCATGCTCTACATCAAACTCCTCAAGCTCAAGCGATTCTAATGAGCAATAAAATTTATGCTTGATGGTCAACGATGAATCATCTGGAAGCAAATTCTTGAAGAAAAAGAAGGACAATCAAGGCTCCTCATCAAGCTATAAATGTTATGGATGTGGTGAAAGAGGTCATGTAAAAGTCGTTTGTCCAATTATCAAGAAAATTCACAAAAAGAAGAAGGTCTACATTGCTTGGGTTGATAATGAATCAAGTAGCTCAAGTGATTATGATGAAGAAACAAACTTGTGTTTGACGATAAATATTGATGATACTGCAAGCCAACTAAGTTGTTCTAATTCTGAAACTAGTGAATTTGATTTGCAAAAAGCTTTTCTTGAATTACTTGATGAATCTGAAAAATTGAATGCTGCTCATAAAAATTTGAAAAAGGAATTTAAAGATATGCAAATTAAATATGAGAAGGCATTAGACGAGGAAGTAAGTTTGAGAAATAAAATTTGCAACTTGGAAATGAAGAGTCTTCAAATGTTGAACATTCTGTTGAATGTCTTTCACGTAAGAATCATATACTTGATATTGATATTCTTGAAAATCTTCTTGAAGTTGCACCTGGAAATAATAATGTTGAAATGCCTATAACTGTTAAAAAGGTTTATAAAAACAAAAGTGTTTTTAAAAGTAAGAACCAAATTAAAAGAAGTCGTAGGGTATGGGTTGAAAAAGGAACTGTCTTTTATAGAAACCCAAGTGTTGTCACATGTTTTTACTGCATGAAAAAGGGGCACACTTCAAATAAATGTAGAATCAAACATCTTGATATTCCTAATGGAAAAGATACTTGGATTCCTGTTATAAAGTAGTTTGTCTCTAACCTCAAAGCACCCAAATGAGATTATGGGGACCAAAACTCTATTGTGTTGTTTTGTAGGTTGAATTCTCAAAAACAAAAAGGAGCTCTATGGTATCTTGGTAATTTTTAAGAGCTTTGAAAATAATTTATGAATGCTAGATGTGTCTTAGGTTGAAAATTTGGCCTAAATTTGCATTTTTCGAAAATTAACGTAAATAATCGATTACCAAGGGATGATAATCGATTATCAAGGTCATTTTCACTCTAACGTACAAATTTGAATCACAAATAATTGATTATTTAAAGTGATAATCGATTATCTTAAGTTAAATTTCTGAAAAAAAAACTTTTTTTTAAATTTTTTTTTGGAATTTGTTTTTGATTTTAAAGGGGAATATTACTTTAAGGGGAGTAATTTTTAATGAATTAAAAGGACCTAAATTCTTTTTAATTTAATTAATTTAGGGAGAGAATCAAGATTAGATGATCTTTTGAATATGATAAAAAAAAGAGGGAGAATTTTTTTGATTGACATCTTCAACCTCCTGATTATCCTCCAACCCCTCCTTTTTATGTCTTAATTGCATTTCTTGATTAGAGTTGAATTTCCATTTTGTAATTCATGATGTATTTTTCTCTTTCATGTTATGAAAATTTAAATTTTATTCTGTTTTGAAAGAAATGCATCTATTTTTGTTGAGGGGGAGAACCATTTGAGGAGGAATTTTTATTAACGATCTTTTTGCTTATGATAAAAAGAGGAGAAATTTTTATTGACATCTTATGTCATAATCTTGTGATAAATGGTACCTATTTGAGGGGGAGATATATGAGTTTGTTTGATATCTTGTTATTTATTTATATTCTAGATCAATTACTCTTTTCCCTTATAATATTTGAATTGCATCTCGTACTCAACAATTTTATAATATTTGAATTGCATTCTTTTGTTGAGGGGGAGCAACACTTGAGGGGGAGATTCTATTTACTTTTTGGTTATGATCAAAAAGGGTGAGAAAACTTCTAAACTAGTGTAGTTATTACTAACATGTTGTATGTTTGTAAGTCTGAAATATGTGCAGATATTTAGAAATACTTTTAAACAAGAGATTTTTTATCATCATCAAAAAGGGCGAGATTGTTACCAATGAGGAGCATTGGTGTCTTGAAGATATTATGGTTTTGATGATGCTACAAGATGAAGAACGTGAAGACTTTTGTTGTATTTATTTAAAAGCATTTTGTAGAATTAATTGTATAGGAATTACTTTGTTAATGTAAGAACTCTTAGAACTTTTCCTGTTTAGAGAGTCTTTGCGCAGATAATCGATTATTTGGTATAATAATCGATTATTACGAGCTTATTTGGAAAAGAGTTGCTCGCGCAAATAATCGATTATTGCTTAGAATAATTGATTATTTAAGTTTGAGTCAGTATTGCCAAGTCACGCAAATAATCGATTATCACTCAGGATAATCAATTATCACTTTTTGAAAACCCCATAACGGACACAAATAATCGATTATCACTTATGATAATAGATTATTTCTGGCAATTGGGAGATGACTTTTCAGTTTCTGACCCTAGGCTTTTAAATAGGGGTCTTCACAGCTCTTAGGAAGTAACATTTCATTTTGAGAGTATTAGAGCTGTGTGCCTAAGGGAAGCTCTCTGTGAGTGAAAAGGGAATCTATGTCCTTTTGAGAATACAGTTTGTCTAAGAAAGTTCTCAAAGTGATAGTGTGCTCTTGCCAAGTCTTGTGAAAAGGAGAAGCTCGCGCTTTGTGTGTCAAAGGTCAGAGCGGTTCTCTTCAAGTTGGCTGAGTTGTCTCTTCCGATTCGTTTGTCGAAGGAAGGTTCTTCCGTTCGTTTGTCAAACGAAAGTTGTTCTCGTTTCTCAATCTTTACTTCATATCTTATAATCTGTACAAATATTATTTTAGTGAAAAGGTTATAATCACTATTCATAGTGATTAACGACTGGACGTAGAATCTTTTGATTCGAACCATGATAAAATCTGTGTCGATTTTCTTGAACTCTACACTCTTTAAACTTTTAGCACATCAACTGTTTGATAAACGTTTATAGTGAAAATTAAAGGAACATTTTTAAAATTGACCGAACAAGTTCTTTGCTTTTAACAATTTGTATCGTACTCTTATTTTATATTTCCGTTACTCGACTCGACGATACCGGTTGTTCCAACCGTTATAGTTTAGTAATACTAATTTGATCACGTTAACAAAAACGTTATAAAATTGGGCGACATTACCGGGAACAAGGTTTATAATTTTTATCATTTTAGTTCTTAATTTTTCACTAGCATTTTTATTTCCTCTAATTTTTTATCACTTATTTTATTTTATTTTCTTTACTTATTTTAATTTAGTTATTTTTTTTATCATAATTTTTGTTTCAGGAATTTTGTTGAAAAATTTGTGAAACTAGTTGAGGAACACTTTCACTAAGGAAAGATAAGGTACTTAAGTTATCCATTGAGACAAACCTCTTTTTCTTTAAAGTCTACCCAACAACCTTTCAACTTATTTCTTTCCAGAAAACCTCTTTCAAAAATGTAAAATAATTTTTCATATGAAAAAAATCAACAATGTGATTTTCAAATGAATTATGATTACTATCAACAACAACCACACGATTCATATGTTTATCAGCAACAAGTTGACACACTTACCACTGCACCTGATATAAGTAAGCTGACTATACTTCAACTAAATGATCTCGAGTTAGAAATTCTTTTGAGGATATGAGTTTAGCGAAATATTGAATTGAAGAAAATGATTAAGGACAAGGATAAGAGATTGCAAAATTTGATAGCTAATGTGAATGACTTCATGTTTCAAAGATCAAATAAAAAACCAACTATAAAATCACATCACGCTAATATGCTTACTAATGGACATATAAATCTTACTAAAGATGTTGTTGAACTTGTTAATGATGAAGCAGTAGAGTCAACTATTTCAAGTGTAGAATTTTGCTCACAAGATGAGATTATGAGGATTATTTATTATCTTATTAACCATCCTAGTGCACCTGATGATGATGAAATTGAGTTGAAGCCACATGTTCCAAACATCAAGTTTGTTGATGTGAACAATGAAAATAAATTTTTAGTGGTAATATTTGTTGACTTGGCTATAGAACAAAAAGAAACGTTGTTGAAAAGAAAATCGTACATGTTAGATTTAAATTCATTTGGTATCATTGTTGATAAAAATTTAAAGATGCATGCATGTTATTTTATGTTTTTAGCATAAATAGAAATTATTTTATTAAATTTTGAAAAATATCCGCTTTTATTAAATATTAAAATTAATAAAATTGTACAAAGTGACTTGTACTTTATAAAGTTAAAGAAAATAAATTTTGACATACGGTCAAATTGAGCTAGAAGTCACAGATCGTCATGTTTCTTCCCCAAAATATAAGTCCATTAGTGACAATTTTTTAAACAAGTGTGGGAAAGATGAATAATAATTAGGATTACTTTTTTTCTCTCTTTGTTTTTTAGTTTTTTATTTCCAAAAAAAAAATTGTGATTACTTTTTGAGAAAATTGTGAAAATATTAATTTTGTACTTAGTGAAACTCTTACATAACATGTCTCATAAGAAATTCACCCAGAAATATTTTCTTGTTTTCAATAAAACATATTGACATCAGATTTTTTGATTTGATTTAGTATATGGAACTATCATAATCTTGAAATAGTAGTCATGTTTTATGTTGAATGGATTGTTGAATTGATTAGAAGCTAACCTAATTGATTCATAATTATAAATTATTAATTAAGTTAATTTGATAATTACTTGGTGGAATCTTTTGTGAAAGAGTTTTTAGTCCTGTGAGTTTTTAACCTAATTGTAAGGATGAACCACCATGTATATTCTTATTTTTTTTGAGTGACTTGCTCATATTTTATTTATATTCTAATATTTAGTTTGATTCTTTTCTTTTACAATTTATGTAGATATCCGTTATTTAATATGATTAAAACATTATTTAATATTAAAATTTATCATTTTGACCTATTGTCAATACCAAATTTCGTCCGGATTGTTTTTTTGGCTTTTACTGTAGTTTATGTTCCTATTTTTTATTTCTATTTTTTTTACTGTTTTACTTTATTTTGCTTTCTATCCCTTTATTTTTATTGATTTACTTATTTTATGATTTTTTATTTATTATGTTCCTATATTATTTTTATCTTTATCTTTATTTTTATTTCTCACCTTACTTATTCTTTTTCTTTTTTTCTCTTTTTATTTTTATTGTTATTATTTTATTTTATTTTTATTATTATTTTTGTGGTTTTATTCCATTTATATTCTATTTTGTTCTAATATTATAAAAAATAAATAAATAAAAAATAAAAAGAAGAAAAAGGTATTTTTGTCTTTTAGTAAGATGAAAAAAAGAAAAAAGGAGAAAAGAATGTTTGGGAGTTAGGAGACAGGGTACGGGGTGTGCGTGTTGGAAGGGAAGAGCAGAAAACCGTGGCTGCGAGTGGCGGGGTGGCAGAAACGTTTTGGTTTTTACGTACGAAATTGGGTACGGAGCGATTTGGGGGAGGGGACACAGAGAGAATTGCAAAAGCACAGAGAGAATTGAAAAAGCACGGAGAGAATCGCAAAAAAAGGCAGAGAGAGCAGAGGGAAGGGATTATTATTCTGGTTTTGGAGAGCAAGAAGGGGAGGATTTCACACACTGCCTCTCGAGCCTTCACCATTGACACTTGCAAAGAAGGACCAGAGACATTATTCACAGCAAAGAGAAGACAGAGGTCGGCTAGGAAGAAGGAGAAGGGATCACCGGCTTCACGTACCAAGCAATAACACAGGGGCTCCAAGAGGTAAGGGACTCCTTCACTGGTTCATACTGTCATCTATACTGGAATAAGCATGCCTTGCTCACACCCTGTTCATATAAGCTGGCGGCATTGTATGTCATTTTATGCTTGATTTTGCTCTGTTTGAGTATGATATTATGGTGTGAATGTTTTCCTTTCTCTGGTCCAACGCATGAGCACACTTCCACTTTAACCTGAAACATGCTTGATTCGTTCCTTGTTCCATCTTTGCCGCCAAAGTCATCACCATATCCATTTTTCATCCTTCTTGATACACCTATTCACAGTTCCCCTGCATAAAAAAAAAAAAAACAACAAAACCATGAAGGGAAGAAACCAAACTCATCCCATTCGGTCAACATGACCACCTCCAACACCATCATCCTCAACCTGCATTGCACCAAGCCACAACCAACCAAGAACAATGACCAATTTCCAGCACCCAAACGCAAGCTCGTGCTTTACCTTCACTGAATCAAAGCCAGAATTTGCCACTGTACCATCCACCATCGCCATCAACCATTCAACACCGATCTCCACTTCCATTCATCCTCCATTTCATTCTGCAGATATCTCCTTCATCCATTCCCAACAACCCAAACACGCTTCACGACCTTCAACAAGAAACCAATGCTCTCTTTGCAGAATCCAAACCTGTAAACTGATATCCTTCATACACAACCCCATACCAATGCCATAGGCACAAGCGGTGGCCGGCGCTGGCATAGGCGGCGGTGGGCCTGCGGAGAGAGTAAGAGACCTTGGGTCTCTGGAGAGTGTGGGATCCGAGTGGATGAGTGAATGAGAATGGGAAGGCAGAACCCCTAGGGGAATTCTAGGTTAGCAGCCACCCGGGTGGGCCAAGCCCAGAACGAGCGCACGTTATCTGGCCTTTTTCGAGCGTGCGTCACCAATTTCCCTCATCATCACAACGAACGCTCGTCCATAACGAGCGTTCGTCATCAATTTCTCTCATCTTCACGACGAACGCTCGTCCATAACGAGCGTTCGTCATCAATTTCCCACATCTTCCCAACGAACGCTCGCCCATAACGAGCGTTCGTCATCCAACCTCATCTTCCCAACGAACGCTCGTCATCCAACCTCATCTTCCCAACGAACGCTCGTCCATCACGAGCGTTAGTCATTAATTTCCCTCATCTTCACAACGAACGCTCGTCCATAACGAGCGTTCGTCATCAATTTCCCACATCTTCCCAACGAACGCTCGCCCATAACGAGCGTTCGTCATCCAACCTCATCTTCCCAACGAACGCTCGTCCATAACGAGCGTTAGTCATTAATTTCCCTCATCTTCCCAACGAACGCTCGTCCATAACGAGCGTTCGTCATCAACTTGCCACATCTTCCCAACGAACGCTCGTCCATAACGAGCGTTCGTCATCCAGCCTCATGTTCCCAGCGTCCGTTCGTCATCTTCAAAATGAGCGCTCGTCATTCTGCCTCCCTTTCCAAGCGGTCGTTCGTCAATTCCCCAACGAACGTTCGTCCACAACGAGCGATCGTCATTCAGCCCCTTTCCCAGCATTCGTTCGTCATCGCCCAATGAACGCTCGTCACCAACGAACGCTCGTCACTAACGAACGCTCGTCATCCACCCTCCTGTTCTCAACGTCCGTTCGTTATCTCCCCCAACGAACGCTCGTCATCCATGCTCCTTTTCTCAACGAGCGTTCGTCAACTCTCCCCAACGAGCGCTCGTGATTCTTAATCCTTTCCCAACGTACGCTTGGCCTCTACCACGGACTGCACGGTCGCCTGTGACGTAACGTTTAGTACCCCTTTTCGCGGACCCCTCATTATTTGCTTTGTTTTCTTTACTTATTTGTTTTTCTTTTTATTTTGTTTATCCTATTTTATTTATTTTTATTTATTTTTATTTTTATTTAGCTTTATTGTCTCATTTTATTTTATTTTATTCTAGATATCTACTTATCCTAAAATATATATTTAATAATGCAATATTTACAATTTAAATAAAGGAATTTATAAAAATATGTTTTAAAGGTTTTGGCACATGTGTGATCGCACGCATCGTCCTTGTGCTGAAAACCTTTTATCTTTCATAATTAAAATTACAAAAAATATGTTTTAAAGGTTTTGGCACATGTGTGATCGCACGCATCGTCCTTGTGCTGAAAACCTTTTCTCTTTCTTAAATAAAATTACAAAAATATGTCTTGAAGGTTTAGGCACATGTGTGATCGCACGCATCGTCCTTGTGCTCAAAACCTTTTCTCTTTCTTAATTAAAATTCCAAAAATATGTTTTAAAGGTTTAGGCACATGTGTGATCGCATGCATCGTCCTTGTGCTGAAAACCTTTTCTCTTTCTTAATTAAAATTCCAAAAATATGTTTTAAAGGCTTAGGCACATGTGTGATCGCACGCATCGTCCTTGTGCTAAAAACCTTTTCTTTTCCTTAAGTAAAATTAACCAAAAAAATATGTTTTAAAGGTTTATGCACATGTGTGATCGCACGCATCGTCCTTGTGCTAACAACCTTTTCTCTTTCTTAAACAAAATACAAAAAAAAAGGGTATAAAATCTTCAAAAAACCCGAAAACATCAACAATTTTAAACAACAAATAGTCTTGCTTCCCAGAACTACGTAACCCTTGATTCTCCATCGAAAGTGGAGATACGTAGGAGCAAGGCTAGCCCTTGTCAGGTTCACTTTCCCAAAAAAAAAAACAAATTTATCCATAATCATTTTCCAAACAAAATTTTCTAAACAATTTTCAAACAAATTTTCAAGCAGTTTTCTAAAAGAACTACGTAACCCTGATTTCTCATTTTGAATGAGAATACGTAGGAGCAAGGTCAATCCTTGTCGGGCCCAAAAAACTAAAAAATATGTTTTGTTTATTTAGAACTTTATTTTAGGGGATAGTTAAACATTTTGAAAATCACATCATATTCGTGCATTTAGTTAAAGGTACTGCCTTAGGGCAGGCGTTGTGGGGTGCTAACACCTTCCCCACGCGTAACCGACTCCCGAACCCAGAATCTGGTTTTCGCGGACTGTGCTTTTTCGTTTTATGGTTTTTCCGTAGTTTTCCATAATAAACTATGGTGGCGACTCCAAAATCTCTTTTCAAAAAGACGTTTCTTTTTGGATCGTCGTCCCGTCGCGATTCCGGTTGCGACACCTATTTATGATATATTTAAAAAAAATCAATTGAAACTATTCAATTGAGATTTTAGTATAAATATAAGAATCATCCCAAATTTTAGATAGTGATATCCACTAGTGCAGAAAGGGGTTTTAACGTCCGATATTTTGGCCTTTTGACGTCCGCCGTACGCCCGACGTTTATGTGGGTGACGTCGCTCAGACGTCCGTTGTGGCAGGACGGACGTCTCGGTAAACGTCCGTTGTGTCAGCACGGACGTCTACATGAACGTCCGTTGTGTCATGACGGACGTCGACATGAACGTCCGTTGTGTCAGCACGGACGTCTACATGAACGTCCGTTGTGTCATGACGGACGTCGACATGAACGTCCGTTGTGTCAGGAGGGACGTTTACACGAACGTCCGTTGTGTCTGGACGGACGCCTATATAAACGTCCGTTGTGTCTGGACGGACGTCTATATATACGTCCGCCTCCTCCCCCCGGACGTCTACCTTGCTGAAATGTTTTAGGTAGGAGCTGGGGGGTGGACGTCCGTGTGTGCACTGACAGACGTCTGTAGACGTCCGACTGTGCACTAACGGACGTCTACTGGGCGTTTTTTTTTTTAAAAATTAGTTTATTTTTTCAATAAAACCACACCTGAAAAGCAGAAAAATGTCCCAGAACAATTTTGCAATAATATAAAAATGCGTTTTATATAAACAAAATTCTACTTAATGTGGAGTTCAATCCACTACCAAACTATCAACATAAAACTTAAACTAAAAAACTAAACAATGTTCAACAAGAAATATAACTATTCCTAACTCCATCTTTGCAGAAGATAAGCGGTCAACTCCTGCCTTATCTGTTTAATTGTGTCTTCTGTAATAGGCGATGTAGTCTTGAAGCGCTGCAAAATTCAACAAAGATTCATTATTGTTTCATATATAGTTGTAAATGAATATGATTTGTAATGTATTGAAGGTATACATCATTACCTCATTCCAGTCATCTGTAATGACTGCTCGAATGTGGCCAGGGACGGACGTTCAAAGCCTGCACATGGTTTTCACTCTTCAGCCTAATAAACGTCCGTCACTTAGGACGGACGTTCACTCAATTTTAAACGTCCGTCTCGGCCAAGGACGGACGTTCAAAGCCTGCACATGGTTTTCACTCGTCAGCCTAATAAACGTCCGTCACTTAGGACGGACGTTCACTCAATTTTAAACGTCCGTCTCGGCCAGGGACGGACGTTCAAAGCCTGCACATGGTTTTCACTCTTCAGCCTAATAAACGTCCGTCACTTAGGACGGACGTTCACTCAATTTTAAACGTCCGTCTCGGCCAAGGACGGACGTTAAAAGGCTGCACATGGTTTTCACTGTTCAGCCTAATAAACGTCCGTCACTTAGGACGGACGTTCACTCACGTATAAACGTCAGTCGCGGGCAAGGACGGACGTTCAAAGACCTGATACGTGTTTACTAGTTCAACCTATTAAACGTCCGTCACCCAGGACGGACGTCCAGAACATTATACACGTCCGTTTCGACCAAGGACGGACGTCCAAAGGGCTGACACGTGTTCACTTTGTTCAGCCTATAAACGTCTGTCGCCAAGGACGGACGTTCATAACATTATAGACGTCCGGCTAGCCCCAGGACGGACGTCTACAGTTCCACTTATTTACTAATATGCCACCGGTCAATTATATACGTTGGGGCTTTTGTGGATGGACGTCTATTGGGAGACGTTAAAACCCCTTTCTGCACTAGTGATCCAAGACTAGAGGACGACTGGAGGCTTGTGTGAGACCTAAAAGTTTATGTATTTAAATAATTTTAAGTTGCTCAAGGTAATAAAAAATATTCTTCTTATTATTCTTTTAGAAATTTTGCTTATGTGCAATTCTTTTTTCTATTTTAGTTATTGTGGATTTGACTTTATAATCATGTGTTATCTCTTCCATAATCGCATGCTACTGTGGTTACACATGTATTTTTGTTAATGAAAGTAAAGTTTTTATAATTGTTGGATAAATGTGATGGGCATACTTCTTCTTTTTTAATTTCTTTAATTGTTTAAATCATAATTACAATCCTGTCGCGGTTTGACGGACAATATAACAGATAATTTGGAAAATAGAAACAGAAAATAATGACAATATGATAAATACTATGATAATATGTAAAAGATAAAAAGATAAGAAGCCTGAAATAGATATCTAGATATTATTTTCTTTACCTTCAAAAGCATCACCTAAATACAAATAACTTTTTAATGTTATTTTTAGCAAATAAAATTAATAAATAATGATTATGATTAAAAATATAAAAGAAGTAAAAGGCTATAGCACAGCTGTCACGTACAATATGCAAGATGTTTGTTGCAAAAAGAGCAAAACGTGGGAAACGTTTGGAAATTTAATTGAACTGGTTTAACAACCCTAACCGGACCAATCAAACCTTGAATTCAAATCATTAACTCAAGTGTCACGGTTTGAGTTTGGTCATTCTAAGGACCAGTTCTTTTTTCAAAATTTCTTTATCATGAATACAAGATTGTTCCTGTACTCATCGTACCAAAACAAATTATTCATGCCAAGAAATGAAAATGACTCATCAGATTGGCCAACTGTCAGAACCAGTAAAATCAAAAGTCAGAAACCAGTAAAATTCACACACGTGTTTGTTTAGTGGAATTCACATGTCAAGAGAAGAGCTCAACACTCAGATGACAAACGCCAGGTGTCATGCGAAGAGGATCCGAAGATCAGTTAGTGGAAAGCAGGTGTCAACAGAAGATGGGACGTTCGTTTTTGAGTGGGAAGCAAAACTTGGATTTTCAGAAAAACACTCTACTCTCTGCATGCACCCTCTTTCCAGATTTCTGAACAATACCATTTTCTCCTCCTTCTCTCTACCTCCTCTTCATCTTCTCTCTAGAAAACCCTCCCTTCTCTCTACCAAAACTCACTCTTTTTCTTCTCCGATCATCATTCAGAGACCATAGAAGCACTCCCGGCGTCCCAAGCTTCGATTTGAACCGAACAACTTCGAATTCTGAAACTGGTAAGTTTCTTCCCCTCAGCCGTTCGTTCTTTGTTACATGCAAACCAAGTTTTGGTAGCATGCAGGGGTATAGTCGAAGTTATTTTTGGATTTTTATGTTGTTCGGTTCAGTTTGGAGAATTGTTGATCGTTGAGGGTAGAAAGTTGTAGTCGGACGAACCAAGAACCTACATTTAGGACTTTCAATCACGTATCCAGGTAAGGGAAGCTTATTTAATTTAATCTGTATGTAGTTGTTGTGTATGAACGTCTGTTGGTTGAATGAATGAATATGATGCATGCTGGTTGATATTTATGATGATGGTTGATATGTATGAAGTATATGAATGTGAATATGAGTAATCATTTTGGAGTATGAATTGTTAATATGGATTCTATAAAGTATGTAAATTGATATTTGATGTGAAGTTATAAGGTTATAAACTGATGTGTTGAAACTTGAGTTGGAAATAAATGAAAATCTGAATATGAAATTCTCGCTATGATAATGTACGTTCGTCATCAAACGGTCCCCTACCGTTCGGTTTTTCTAGTAAACTGTTTTAAAATGGAATTTTTTCATTTGAAGAGAATTCTATTCGAGAACGAGCATCCTCATGGGAAACACTAGGTTGGAGCGTTCCGCCCAGCATAGTTGTATCCGGATATTCGAAATAAAGTAATACATATATATACCCTCGTACTTTAAGATTAGTAGTGCTCGGTCTTACACCTAGCGCTCGTACTAAGTAGTACTCGGTCTTACACCTAGCGCTCGTACTGAGTAGTGCTCGGTCTTAACCCAAGCGCTCGTACTAATGTATAATCAATCTTGATAAAATAGCGTTCGTCCAACTTCAGTAATATTTCTTTTTTCCATGTTCGGTCATTTACTCGCATTGGATTTCCGTATGTTAACTATTCTAAATATAGTCCTTAACATCTTGATTATTCTTCTTGCATTGGATCCGGCCTAAGGCCTCCATATTTGAATTATTCCTTAAGTATTGGTTTGAACTCAAGAGAGTCAGTTCATTTAACTGACTCACGTGGTAAATATCGTTCGTCACATATTTCACTATTTTACTCGGCTCATTTCTTAAATCCAAAAGTAACTCTCTTAATCTTATTCTGTTCTGAACGGGAGGATCATCGGTCTTGTTCTTATCGTTCGTCCTCGTTTGGAGGAGGGCTGAACGTTCGTTATTTAATGTCCTTGTAACTGATGATGAAAGTGATAATAAAGTGAAATATTATAAAGGATGAATAGTATATGAGATGATTAAACGGTTGTGGATTTTGAACGAGCGTTCCGGGGAGGAACGACTCATGTATTGAATATTGGAATTAGTAAAATATGACTGTGGTTATGCTAATGCTGGCAGTTCATCCTGATGTTCCATGAGTACTCATCCTCACGTAGAGGAGGGTAGGTCATGTGTGGGAACGGCAGGAGGTCCTAGTCCTTAGAGGTACTTTGGATAGGGCTAACCTCGGGTGGCAGCTGTTGAGTGTATCCTAGTTACTACATCACCCGGGTGCATGAACGTTTGTAGCTACACAGATTTCATACAGTCCAGACGGTCAGTCTAGTGATAGGCTTGGTATGATACGTACGTTGAAATGTTTCTTGTATGTTGAATTGTTTAACTTATATGTTGATGCATGAATTAAATTATATAAGCTTACCCTGTGTTTTCTTTGTGTTGTCTTGTCCTTGTACGTCCGTCTTGTCATTGCAATGATCATCCGTGTGGATGTGAGCAGATGGAGATGCGCTGCTGGAAGAGGCGTTAGAAGAGGAGAACTTAGTCGAAGTGGAAGTAAAGGCCGAGCCGTAAGACGTTCGGTTATTAGATATTAGTTTAGTATGAGGTGATCGTTCGATCACCTCCTCTCTTTCGTTTTACTCTCTGACCGATCGGTATTTTGGCTTTTGTAAGTCGTTCGGTCACGTTTTCCCTAATCTTGTACAGTTTACTTTTGGAACTTCTTGTAAGGTCGTTCGGCCATAGTTGTTCTCTCTGTAAGCGTTAAAACTGACCTTTGTTATTATTAATTGTAATTATTCTATTATATGCTTAAATGCTATATTTTTGGGATGTTACATTAGTGGTATCAGAGCAGTTTTGTTCCTTAAGGAACATTGTAGGTTATGAGCATACTATGCTTGTGCTGTGTGCTCAATGTTCGTTTGATGTGAGATTCAAACTCCTTAAGTTTAACTAATGATTGTTTCTCTGATTTTCAGAGAGAACAAATGGCACCCAGACCTCCTCCTTCATCTCAAACCACCGAACGTGATGTGTCCGACAACACGAGGTTGTTGGAATCAGTAATAAAAAGGCTACAGCAGCAGAACGCTATCTTGATGCAGCAGAACGCGGCTGCTTTACAGAGTTTGGAAGCCGCTCGCGCAAACTCTGAAGCAACCCAGAGGCAATTAATGGAGATAATAGCAACTACGAGGAATACCTATGGAGCATCCACTTCCATTGCTTCCCATCCTACCGAGTGGAGCTTGGAAAGCTTCCTTCAACACAACCCAGCCAAATTCAATGGGAAGTGCCTTCCTGATGAGGCAGATCAGTGGCTGCGTGATATGGAGCGTATCTACAATGCCAAGAGGTGTCCGGACGACAATCGCTTGGCATTCACTGAGTATCTGCTGACTGGAGAGGCCAGTCACTGGTGGACGAGCATGAAAATGATTTTGGCGAACGTTCAAAGTCCCATTTCCTGAGAAGTCTTCAGGGCTAAGTTTTATGAAGAGTATTTCCCTGATAGCGTCCGTTTTGCCAAGGAAGTGGAATTTCTTCAGTTGGTGCAGGGAGGAATGTCAGTTTCTGAGTACACCAACAAGTTCAAACATTTAGTACGATTCAACACCATGGCTACGAGTGAAGAATGGCAGTGTCGGAAGTTTGAGAATGGATTGAGGAGCGATCTCAAAGTACTGATTTCAAGCCTTTGTATTAAGTCTTTTCCAACAATGGTGGAGAGAGCCAAAGTATTGGAGAAGAATGTGGCAGAGGTGGAACAACAGAAGAAACAACAACAACAAGTCGTAAGGGGACCCATATCTTCAAGGAGCAATGTTGATCGAAGGGGGACGCCGTACGCTCGTTCAGAATTGCCTTCAAATACTGGTGGGTCTCACACTAGATCAATGAGTGTTGTCGGACCGTCTGGGCAGCAGGGAGTGGTGAAGTGTTTTCAGTGTGGGGGACCCCACTATCGGTCGTCGTGTCCTCAACTGATGGTAGCAAAATATTGCACCCGCTGTAGGGGAAGCGATCATGTGAAGAACGAGTGCAACATGGGTGGACGAGTAGGGTTGAGGCCACCAAATACGGGAAGAGGTCAACAAGGAAGAGGTGGCCGAGCACAAGTAGTTGGACGCGTCTATGCCATAACGGGTGTTGAGGCAACGAGATCAGGTACATTTCTCACCAGCACTTGCTTATGGTATGAACTGCCTTGTTGTGCGTCGTTTTAACTGTGATGAGAAGGAAGCTGTTTGATTTGGTGGTGTAAACACCAGCAATTGGGTTAGTTAGGATATCCGAACCGTAAGATAGATGTTTATTACTATGTTACTGAGAGTGCTATTATCTAGAATTGACTAACTTAAGAGATACTTCACGTGAATGGGATGTCGGCGTTTGGTATCATTTAAATTAGAGTGTTCGGTAGCAAGAAAGTAAATGAACGGTAATAATACACGTTTGGTAAAGTATAAGTACTAGGGCGTGTGCAAGCAGTGATAAACAGAGAGTCGGGTTTAGTTGAGAGTTTCAGAGACTTAATATTACAAGTGAGGATACGAACGTTATTAGGAGTCTCAGTTGGAAGTAGATAGTGGTTTGATTGCTTAGAATACAATCTAGTAGCAATTTAGGTAGAGATTTTCACTACATCTCTCGATTCTGTGTAATCATCTAAGAGTAGGTTAGGCAAACCGTTGAAAATGTTGTTCAACTTACTACTCCAGACGAACGTCCAGACGGGTAGGACAACCCAAAAATATGAAGACCTGGACGTACGCGCGCTTTGAATCGATTTGGGGTCAGAGTAACTGTCAGTTAGACTCAGTTTTTAATTTTATTCATTTAGTTCCTTGTGAGTAATCGTTCGGTTTTCGTCTGATCATTTGTGGCCAAAACTTCTCTTTCTTCTAAGCCTTCGGTTATGAACGAACGTTCGAGTCTTTTGACTGCTCGGTTTCGTTCGTTCTCTAGCGTTCGTTATTTATTTTTCATTTGGATTATCTATATATATATATATATATATATATATATATATATATATTGTAACTCGTCTTGATTTTTAATAATAATTCTATTTCGTGATAATCAGATCATTCTTTCTGTATTTTCTCTCCTCTGTTACTCTGTTTCTTTTGTTTCTCTGTTTCACACTCGAATCCAATAGTAACAAAACTCCCATATAAATTCCTTCCTCTTGGAAGACTTGTGACTCTTCCTAATAGAAATTTTCTCGTTCGGTATTTATGTTTCCGATCGGTTCACCTTTCAAGGCCATTATCTTGTTATAGTTATCAACCGTTTACTTATTTCAGATTCTTCTGTAGTTTACTCCCTTCTTTTAATCATCTAGCCCTTACTCAATTGTAACCGTTCGTTATAGTTGGAACTGGTAAACATTTAAGAAATTGTAAAAACATGCGTGTGGACAGAGTCGTTCGTCCTAGGAAGCTGTCACCTAAATTCATTGGACCGTACCAGATGCTGAGACGTATTGGGGCGGTAGCGTACGAGATAGCCTTGCCTCCTCAACTTTCCAACCTTCACCCCGTTTTCCACGTATTCTAACTCCGGAAGTATATTGGAGACTCGTCGCGTGTACTATAACTAAAAGACGTTCGTATTCATGGAAGACCGAACGATAGAGATGCCACCCGTTCGTATTGAAGATAGTCACACCAAGTACTACAAGATGCAAGTCATCATATTAGCGAAAGTGGTCTGGAACGAGAAGAATGACGACATTACGAGGGAAGTTGAAGATTTGCAAGCAGGGACAAGTACTCCCGTCTATTCTTTAGTATGCCTTAATTTTCGAGGACCAAAATTTTTGTAGTTAGGGAGAATGTCAGAACCAGTAAAATCAAAAGTCAGAAACCAGTAAAATTCACACACGTATTTGTTTAGTGGAATTCACGTGTCAAGAGGAGAGCTCGACACTCAGATGACGAACGCCAGGTGTCATGCGAAGAGGATCCGAAGATCAGTTAGTGGAAAGCAGGTGTCAACAGAAGATGGGACGTTCGTTTTTGAGTGGGAAGCAAAACTTGGATTTTCATAAAAACACTCTACTCTCTGCATGCACCCTCTTTCCAGATTTCTGAAGAATCCCATTTTCTCCTCCTTCTCTCTACCTCCTCTTCATCTTCTCTCTAGAAAACCCTCCCTTCTCTCTACCAAAACTCACTCTTTTTCTTCTCCGATCATCATTCAGAGACCATAGAAGCACTCCCGGCGTCCCAAGCTTCGATTTGAACCGAACAGCTTTGAATTCTGAAACTGGTAAGTTTCTTCCCCTCAGCCGTTCGGTCTTTGTTACATGCAAACCAAGTTCTGGTAGCATGCAGGGGTATAGTCGAAGTTATTTTTGGATTTTTATGTTGTTCGGTTCAGTTTGGAGAATTGTTGATCGTTGAGGGTAGAAAGTTGTAGTCGGACGAACCAAGAACCTACATTTAGGACTTTCAATCACGTATCCAGGTAAGGGAAGCTTATTTAATTTAATCTGTATGTAGTTGTTGTGTATGAACGTTCGTTGGTTGAATGAATGAATATGATGCATGCTGGTTGATATTTATGATGATGGTTGATATGTATGAAGTATATGAATGTGAATATGAGTAATCATTTTGGAGTATGAATTGTTAATATGGATTCTATAAAGTATGTAAATTGATATTTGATGTGAAGTTATAAGGTTATAAACTGATGTGTTGAAACTTGAGTTGGAAATAAATGAAAATCTGAATATGAAATTCTCACTATGATAATGTACGTTCGTCATCGAACGGTCCCCTACCGTTTGGTTTTTCTAGTAAACTGTTTTAAAATGGAATTCTTTCGTTTGGAGAGAATTCTATTCGAGAACGAGCGTCCTCATGGGAAACACTAGGTTGGAGCGTTCGGCCCAGCATAGTTGTATCTGGATATTCGAAATAAAGTAATACATATATATACCCTCGTACTTTAAGATTAGTAGTGCTCGGTCTTACACCTAGCGCTCGTACTAAGTAGTGCTCGGTCTTACACCTAGCGCTCGTACTGAGTAGTGCTCGGTCTTACACCAAGCGCTCGTACTAATGTATAATCAATCTTGATAAAATAGCGTTCGTCCAACTTCAGTAATATTTCTTTTTTCCATGTTCGGTCATTTACTCGCATTGGATTTCCGTATGTGAACTATTCTAAATATAGTCCTTAACATCTTGATTATTCTTCTTGCATTGGATCCGGCCTAAGGCCTCCATATTTGAATTATTCCTTAAGTATTGGTTTGAACTCAAGAGAGTCAGTTCATTTAACTGACTCACGTGGTAAATATCGTTCGTCACATATTTCACTATTTTACTCGGCTCATTTCTTAAATCCAAAAGTAACTCTCTTAGTCTTATTCTGTTCTGAGCGGGAGGATCATCGGTCTTGTTCTTATCGTTCGTCCTCGTTCTGAAGAGGGCTGAACGTTCGTTATTTAATGTCCTTGTAACTGATGATGAAAGTGATAATAAAGTGAAAGATTATAAAGGATGAATAGTATATGAGATGATTAAACGGTTGTGGATTTTGAACGAGCGTTCCGGGGAGGAACGACTCATATTGAATATTGGAATTGGTAAAGTATGACTGTGGTTATGCTAATGCTGGCAGTTCATCCTGATGTTCCATGAGTACTCATCCTCACGTAGAGGAGGGTAGGTCATGTGTGGGAACGATAGGAGGTCCTAGTCCTTAGGGGTACTTTGGATAGGGCTAACCTCGGGTGGCAGCTGTTGAGTGTATCCCAGTTACTACATGACCCGGGTGCATGAACGCCTGTAGCTACACAGATTTCATACAGTCCAGACGGTCAGTCTAGTGATAGGCTTGGTATGATACGTACGTTGAAATGTTTATTGTATGTTGAATTGTTTAACTTATATGTTGATGCATGAATTAAATTATATAAGCTTACCCTGTGTTTTCTTTATGTTGTCTTGTCCTTGTACGTCCGTCTTGTCATTGCAATGATCATCCGTGTGGATGTGAGTAGATGGAGATGCGCTGCTGGAAGAGGCGTTAGAAGAGGAGAACTTAGTCGAAGTGGAAGTAAAGGTCGAGCCGTAAGACGTTCGGTTATTAGATATTAGTTTAGTATGAGGTGATCGTTCGATCACCTCCTCTCTTTCATTTTACTCTTTGATCGATCGGTATTTTGGCTTTTGTAAGCCGTTCAGTCACGTTTTCCCTAATCTTGTACAGTTTACTTTTGGAACTTCTTGTAAGGCCGTTCGGCCATAGTTGTTCTCTCTGTAAACGTTAAAACTGACCTGTGTTATTATTAATTGTAATTATTCTATTATATGGTTAAATGCTATATTTTTGGAAATCAGATTATTTTACTTTCAAACCTGTCTATTTGAAATTATTTATTATCAACATACTTAAAATCTTTCATTGCAAATTTTTTTTGACTCATAGACACCAAATCCGCTTAGTTGTGCGTAAAATACAAAAGATAACTCACTAAATCAATCATCATCCAATCAAATAGTACTGGGCAAAATTAATTAAATTATACTAAACTATATTATAATAAATTAAAAAAAATTGAACTAGTTAATATAATATTTAAATTGAATTGTTTTAGAGTTCAATTTTAAAAAAACTAAAGTTATATCAATTAAATAATAACTAAAATAAACCTTGCAGTTTGACAACGTGGTAACTCAATATCGGTAGTTTAAAAGCACAACGTCAGCAACCTAATAGGTTGGCTCCAACACGTTAGCGATGAGGGCATATTTACGCCATTATTTAGTCTTTAACTTTGGATTTTGAATTAGTTTTTTATTTTAAAAGAATATTTTAATTATTATTTGCTATAGTTGAATTTATTAAGCATGAGATAAAAAAATGATAAAAATAATTTTTTAATTACATAAATATTTATTAAATATTTTGATGTGCTTACATTTGCAACATTTGCAACTAAGTTGAGCTTAGTGAAGTGTGGAAATAAACTGGTTAAAATTTCATGAATAATAGAAAATAATTAAAACCACAAGAAGTCAAGTCAAACATGGATGAAGAAGACAAGAAAAACATGAAAAAAGTGAACAAAATTGGCTAAACCAAGAGATGGAAGGAGCAAATAAAATTGGATCTTGCAATTTTCTCTATTTTTTCTATGAAAGAATTTGATAATTAATAAATGATAAATGTTTATGATAAAATATAATTTTGGGAAAATATATCTTAAGATATTTTATTTGATATTATTAAATAATTACATTATTTGACTATATCAGTAAATATCAAAAGATAATATTTACAATTTTTTTAATCTAGCAAATATTTTCTCAAATTTTTTTAGATCTCCACAACAATCAAATATATCTTAAAGATATTGGATTAATTAGAGATAATTGGAAGAGATTACATCATCATAAAGAATATTACAACAACGAAAAAAACCTTAAACAAAGTTTAACCGAATTTTTATATAGAGACTTAAGGAAACACATTAGGCGAGTTGAGGAATCCTTAGGGCTTCCAATTTCATCCTTTCTCTCTTCTCTCATGTTTTCCACTCTCTCTTCTTATATTTTTATGTTATTTTTACATTTTATGGAGTGTTAAGCCTCGATGGTTGATTTTGTTGTAGTTTCTTAAGTAGATTTTAGGTTAGATGAATAAACTTTTTTGTTCTCTTAATTCTTGTTGTGATTTATATTTTTCTATGTATTTTTTCTCTTAATCAAGTGAAAGTAATGATTTTTACATTTGTAGCAAGTTAGTATGATGTTAAATCTACATAACATATCAATCATGTGAATCCAAGGTTTTATTGAAAATTTACTTTGATTAAAGTTAGAAACTTTATTTTGATTAATTGTGAGAACGCCAACCAATTAATTAAAAAATTAAATTGATTTATTTGAAAATCTAATACAATAATCAATTAAACAATAATATTTAGATAACCAATGATGAATCTTGTATAGTAAGATATTTATTGGATAAAATATCTTAGACATTTTAAGCAGTTAAGATATTTATGAGTAACTAACCACATTTTTAGGTAAGGTTATTTTTATTGGCCTATAAATACAATGACAGGGCAAAAGTCCAGGTACGTTCCCTCTACGTTCTAGAGACTCTAGATGATATTCTAGGGTGATATTATAATCACTCTCTTGAGAACTGAGGCTCCATAACCCTTTTCTGACTTGAGCGTCGGAGTGCCTTTGCAGGTACCCAGCTCATTTCCCCCAAAGAGCTTTACACAGGAAGGAGACGCGACAGTAACAGTATCACTGGAAGGAGCGGAGGCGATTCAGTACGCTCGTATCTCGGCCTCAACTATTCTACCGAAACATTTTGGCGCCCACCGTGGGGCCGAGCGTCATCCCATTGATACTGCAAGGAGCCAGGACGAGCGCTCGGTCTCGACATCGTTATTTCGGATCAACATCAAGAATCTACAGCAAGGCAAAAACTACAGCAAAAAAGTCATCATCTCTACATGAAGTTTCATCAGCAAGTTCATGATGCTTCTCAGCATTTCAAGTCACCCTGGTACCTCCTCGGTGACCAAAACAGAGCTCATAACAAAAGTCAATCTGCAGTTTGAGGAAATACCCTGGATGCCCTTATCAGTTGCATCCCCATTTCTTAGGGAGAAGACGGTTGTCACCCAGAGACATACCCTTTCGACGCCTCCAAGTCCGCCGCATTGTCCGACCCATCCTCCGCGTCTTCCGCAGCACTCACGACATCCAACCCAATTTCTATTCCCCAAACGTCAAACTCCAGACACCACTGCTTAATCACCAACATGATCGACAACTTAGTGTTGGCGAGTGAATCTCTGATGAGATGATTAATTCTCTGTTGTGGAGGTTTTTCATCCGGTCCAGCCTCACGTCACCCTCCAGCACCGTCCAGTACAGTCTTCGTGTCATCCGCCACGCCCAGGTTTGCGTCTTCGCCAATAACCACGATTTTCGCATTTACAATGGCAACCCCTACGACGAGCAATTCAACTTCCGTGACAGTGACTCACGAAATCATTTCTCACGAACCCTATTTTTAAGGGTTAGATACCCATGCCTTCATCAATTAACCCAATCGTGCACACCACTGGCAAGGTCGGAGCCACCCAAAAAATTAAATCTATGGGATCTTCCCTTAGTCTAGGTTACATTCGCCCAAGAACACCTAGCCCACGCAAACATAGAGTCAGTCTCCCTATTATGAACCTGGCAGCAACTCGGCCTCTACCGCTCGGCCATCCGTGGCCTCAAGCGTTCCAGCATTCAGCCTCACTGACGTTCGGCCACACATCATCTACCGCTCGTCCATACATGGGCTCACGTGTTCAAATATTCAATCGTTAATCATTCGGCCTTCGCGGCCTCAAACGTTCCAACTTTTGGCCGTTCGGCCTCTCATCTTTTTGGTCCTTCGACTACAACCGCTCGGTCATCCTTGGCCTCAGGTGTTAAAAAGTTCAACTGCTCGGCCTAGGGCAAAGAGAAAACCCATAAAACCCCCCGTCACAGATGAGCAACGACCAGAAACACGCTCTCTAACACAGCGAATACAGTCTCCCTCAAACTCATAAGTCCTATAGTTACCCGTACATAAAACAGAACAGTTAACTCGGACTTGGGGGACATTATGTATAGTAAGATATTTATTGGATAAAATATCTTAGATATTTTAAGCAGTTAAGATATTTATGAGTAACTAACCACATTTTTAGGTAAGGTTATTTTTATTGGCCTATAAATACAATGACAGGGCAAAAGTCCAAGTACGTTCCCTCTACGTTCTAGAGACTCTAGATGATATTCTAGGGTGATATTATAATCACTCTCTTGAGAGCTGAGGCTCCATAACCCTTTTCTGACTTGAGCGTCGGAGTGCCGTTGCAGGTACCCAGCTCATTTTCCCCCAAAGAGTTTTACACAGGAAGGAGACGCGACAGTAACAGTATCACTGGAAGGAGCGGAGGCGATTCAGTACGCTCGTATCTCGGCCTCAACTATTCTACCGAAACAAATCTTATTTTGAAAAAAAAGTGCAACCAATCTATTTTCTTTGTCATTGTTTATATATTTTTAAATCTTCTTATAAATTTATTTCTTTATATCTTTTTATTTTATCTAATCTTTTATTTACCTTTATCTTCTTTATTGTTTATATTTTACCAATCCGTTGTTATAATTTTTATAAGAATTAATTTGTTAAGAGTCAATTTTGTGTTTGATGGTATTATCAAATTTGGCATCGCTACAAGGAAACACAACTAAAAATTTTATCATTTTGGTTCTTAATTTTTCACTAACATTTTTATTTTTTCTATTTTTTTATCACTTGTTTTTATCTTATTTTTTTTACCTATTTTAATTTAGTTAATTTGTTTTTTAGTTCTTTTTTATCATAATTTGTGTTTTAGGAATTTCGTTAAGAATTTTGTGACATCAAATTCCAAAAAAAATCACTCAACTACAATCTATAATTGTTCTTATCATTTAATGTTAATATACTATTAAAGGTTTTTTTAGTGAATGAAACTATTATAATTCTTCATAACGTGAACTCAATGAACTTAAAATAGTTTGTAAAATAATTTTTAAAAGTATATGATCAATAAATAATTTTCTTAAATATAATTTGATAAAAAGAAAACTATTTTTAAAATACAAAGAGGTAAGTTTAAAGTAAAACTGAAAAAATGTTAATAAATAAATAAAATGATTTAAAATAACAGTATATTAAAGTTATTTTATAAAATACCAGAATTCAAAATAATTATATTTTTTACTTTTTATTTTCATAATTTTATTATAGATAAATATTATATTATGTTTTTATACTAAAATTTTAACTCTTTTATATATAATATGGTATTATAATATAATTATTATGACATTTTTACACATAAATATAAACAATAAAATAATTTTAAAAATAATCCGTTACGTTTATAATAGAATATATTATATTCAAAGTCATACTCGATCATATAGATATTTCTTTAAACATTTTCGTTTCACAACCCATAAAATTTATCCGTATATATTCTTTTCTTTTATTTTCTCGTGATATCATTGTTTTTCAGTATGTTTTTAGTTTTTAACTTTTATTACTAAAAATTAAAGTTAATTTACTTTTGGATTTTGATTTAATTTAATCTTATAACTTTAAAAATAAACTTAAAAAAATTAAATCCATTATTTATAAAGTTGAGAGATTAAATTAGACTAAATTTTAAAAATAGATTAATTCCAGTTTTCACTTAAAGAGAATAAAAATATATGTAAAATTTTTTAAGTATGCACACTTACTATAATAAGTTAATTATTCAGTCTCGTATCATCAATGATAGATTAAATATCATTTTTAGTCATTAAATTTTGACTTAAAATTAAAATTTATTTATGTCAGAATATATTTTAGTTTTTAAAAATAAATAAGTATAGTCTTTTTAATAAAATTATATTAAATTTTTTGACATGTTAAATGTGTTTACGAGTTAACATAGAACATAAATGTATCCGTAAACAATTCAAATATTATCTTAAAACATGTTTAATAGCTCAAAACAAATTCAACGTAATTGAATTAAAATAATTATATTTACTATTTTTATGATTTGAGAAAAATATATTAAACTCATAATATACTATTCACCATTTCCATATTAATCTACGACTCACTTTACTACAGGCAGTCCATAAATAGATTCTTCCTAGGTTGGTTATTCACAACAAGCCTCTCATAAGAAATGGAGATGCGTACTACCACCTTCTTCGTTCTCTTTCTACTTTCTGCCTTCACCTCGTACCTTCCTTCAAGCACCGCGGATGTGCTAGACATGAAGGGTAATTCTGTTCTGTATTCTTCTGCCTATTACTTTCTTATTCCGCACGAAGCAAGTATAAACGGTGGGGGTGGTCTAGGCATTAGCCGTACAGGAAACGAAACCTGTCCTTTATCTGTTATCCAAAATTCAAATTCTTCTGTTTATGGTACACCGGTGAAATTTAGATCAGATCCGCCGGGTTTTCTTTACGTCGGAGAATTGGACTATTTAAATATTCAGCTTCCTTATGATCTTAAGTGTAGTGGCGCCACTCCTTCTGACTGGACTGCTTTGGGGGATGATGAGAAAGAGCAACTCTATGTTAAAATTAAAGGATACGACAACACTGTATCGGGTTTATTTCAAATTCGGAGCGTTCCGGGTTACTTTCTGGGCTACAACCTCTTGTTCTGTCCCTCGGGCCCTCGTCCTCGTAAATGCAGCTACCTTGCGGTTGAGGTCGATGATGGAGAAAACAGGCGTTTGGTGGTGAGTAAGAGTGACGAAAATCGCTTGGTGGTTAAGTTTAAGAAATTCGGGGAAAGATTCAAAGCAAGTGCATGATGCACCGGTGCCTGAAAAGTCATGTGCTTATCACTAAATCAATATGCTTTGGTTTTTAACTTGTAAACGTTGTTATTGCAGCTATCAATAAAATAATCAAAGCTTAAGCCATGAATTAGTTGCATCTTTCCATTTATGCATAGGCGAAATTAATTAAAAGAATTTAAACTGGATATAGTAATCATACTAGGACGAACATATACTTTGTAAGATAATTTAATTATAATTTTACTGCTATTATCATTACCATTTAGTAAATTTATATTATAAAGATGTGTGTTTGGATAAATGTTCTTGTAAGGATTTATATATAAAGATGAGAAAAAAGTGAAATGATTTTTTTGTAAAATAAAATTAGTTCATAAATAAAAATTTATTTTTTTAGACGTTAATGTGAGAATTAACTTATACATAAATTAATTTTAATTTATACACTAGTGCAGTAAGGAGTAATGACATGTTTAATTTTGCTTAGGCATCGGTTCTGCAACCGAGACATATACAGACGAGGTAAAAAGGGGTGGCTTTATGCCTCGGTTCTGAACCAGTTTAAGACGAGATAGGATTATGCCTTGGTTCTTAGATAACCGAGGCAATAGCGTATTTTTATTTTTTTATTTTTTCGGTATGCATTTGGATTTGCTTTCCCTTTCACCGAACCAAATCTCGGAAGATCAATAAGAAGTGGCACCAATGCTCTACTATTTCTTATCTCTTCCAATCCCTGAAAGCAACCAAGGAGTGAAGCAAGCACTGTAACAACAACTACACCAGCCTTAACAAAATCGCTCCCAAAATAACAGAAAAAAAGTACATTTTTAGCTTTTGTAAGAATCAAAGGCTTTTGGGTTTTGATGCAATGAGCATTGCGGAGGTTGTCATCACCAACTCTGAGAACGATTTGGGGAAGAAGGGCGGCTCCTGCAAGGCCAAACCAGAACAGAGAAAAGAAAAGATGAAGGTTGATGCCTCCCCTTCTCGCAGAAACGCCACCGCTGCAGGACGTCCTCGCCGCGACTTCGCCGCCACCTCTTCATGCCTCGCCAACGCCACCGCTGCAGGACGCCCTCGCCACGACCTCGCCAATCATCTTCATATTCTCTGTCAACCACAGCCACCGTGAGCGCCTCCACAGAAACCAACCGAGAATCGCGCCCTGACTATCTATTCAGCAAGTCGCCGTGATCAATGCTCTTCTGGTGTGTCACCATTCATCATCTCCATCCGCCATTGTCGTCGTTGCCAAGGAACTCCGTTCAACTCTTAGATCGGCGAACCTCCCATCATCTCCAAGGCACCATCTTCTCTGCTCGCCAAACGCCTTAGATCGGCGAGCCTCCTATCATCGCCGCCGCGGTACTCGTCTTCACCATCACGCCTCCCCTCCGCTTTCGACGCCGGCCGCCATCATCATCATCGTCGGAGCACAAGCTTCTGCAATGGAGGAAAGAACCTCCTCGCGTCGTGGCTGTGAAGTGGGAGAAGGGAGATTGTTCTTTGTTTCTGGCAGAGGAAAGAAAACCGCTTCATGTAAAACGAACAGTAGGGTAGATGAGAGTAAGTCAGGTGCGAGTGAAAAATGGGAGATTTGACCGAGGTAATAGGCCTCGGTTCCACCTTTAACCGAGTTAATAGGCCAAAACACAGTTTTGCAAAGCCGTAGGTGACTTTTTGGCAGAGTATTAGGCATTGGTTGTATTTTGAACCGAGGTAACAGACGCTATATGCTTCGGTTCTCACTGAACCGAGGCATATAAGTTCGTCAAAACTACAAAATTGACACCGCTTACTGATAGGCTTCAGTTTTTCTTAGATCGATGTCTATTGGGCGAATTAAAAATATATTTTTTACTAGTGACAGAGATTATTAATTGAAATTTATTAGAAATCATCCATAGAAGAATTCACTTTTAACTTAATATAAAAATAAATCATTTTTAGCTTTTCATTTTGACATATTTATTATACATTTAAAAAAAATCAATCAAAATTACTTTCAAATATTAAATATAAATATGAAGATTTTTCGAAAGTTTAAATTATTGACATCCAATACTAGAGGAGGGCCAGAGGCTCACCACTGTGTGAGACCTAAAAGTTTATATATTTAAATAATTTTAAGTTGCTCAAGGTAATAAAAAATATTCTTCTTACTATTAATTCTTTTAGAAATTTTGCTTAAGTGCAATTCTTTTTGTTAGGAAAATGGGAAATACTATTAAATAAATAGCTACAAGGATACATTAATTCGATTAAGAAGAGGTAATTGTTTTTTTCTATTTTAGTTATTGTGGATTTGACTTTATAATCATATGTTATCTCATCCATTATAATCGCATGCTACTGTGGTTATCACCTAAATACAAATAACTTTTTAATGTTATTTTTAGCAAATAAAATTAATAAATAATGATTATGATAAAAAGTATAAAAGGAGTAAAAGGCTATAACAGCTGTCACGTACAATAATGCAAGATGTTTGTTGCAAAAAGAGCAAAACGTGGGAAACGTTCGAAAATTTAATTGAACTGGTTTAACAGTGTGTTAACCCTTGTAACCGGACCAATCAAACCTTCAATTCGAATCATTAACTCAAGTGTCACGGTATGAGTATGGTCATTCTAAAGACCAGTTCTTTTTTTAAAATTTCTTTATCATGAATACAAGATTTTTGCTGTACTCATGGTACCCAAACAAATTAATCATGCCAGGAAATGAAAATGACTCATCAGATTGGCCAACTCAGTTTATTTTACTTTCAAACCTTCTCAATATTATTGTTGTCTATTTGAAATTATTTATTATCAACAGAGTTAAAAATCTTTCATTGCCAAATTTTTTTGCAATTTTTTGACTCGTGACACCAAATCCTCTTAGTTGTGGTAAAATACAAAAGATAACTGACCAAATCGATTATCGACCCAATCAAGACGAATTCATTTTGTTGCCATGCAAACTTGGAAGGTGTCATTCTTATTGCACCCCTTATTTTTTTCTGGTGCACCCCCTAAATTAAGAAATTTTAACTTTGTTTTCCGTCATCATCAAAACCATAACCTTACTTTTCCCTTCCCTCAATTTCCCTTCGCCACACATCTCCCTCTCATCTCTTTGTTCTTCCACCTCCAATCCTTCTCCTCAACATTTGGTTCTCAAAGTGCTCTCGAGATCTGTTTCACAATTATGCACAGCCATCTCCTCCATATTTGTGCACTAATTTCTCCGTACATCAGTAACAACATTTGGTTCCTGCACCGCGTCATTGAAGGAATTTTATTTAGGTGAAAGAAACTCGTGGACAACATGCACCTCCTTCCAAAAGGTATGTTTTAAGATGTTGTATAGAATATGGATAAAAATGATATTTAGTGAAGGTTATTTTGCAGAGGTGTTAAGATCTCGGCAAGTGTATCGAATCGTTCAAGTCATATAAAATGTTAAGAGCAAGTGTTGTTTCTCAAGATACTCACGTGACACTAAATGATTGTATAATTGTTTAACTAATTAAGACTAAAGAATATATTTAGTGAGATTTAAGTGCAATGAAATTAAACAAAATGCTTTGAATGTAAAATGATCTTTTGTAGCTAAACAAGAGTGAATGAATGAAATTAAAGATGATATGAGATGGTAATGTTGGGTTAGATGTCACCTACTTCACTTTCATGCATATTAGAACTCATCTTATTCATTCAAATGCTAATATCAACTTACTAAATTACTCAAAACCCAATTCTTTAGAATAAAGAGCCTAGACTTGTTTATTAGACTTCAATTTCTTGAAAACCCTAATAATCACTTCTGCATTATGAAAAGAAGTTTATGATAACTAAATGTCCTAACTCTATTCCTAGATACAACTGCTTCAGCTTCAGACACTCGAATTTTCGATATCCCCTTTTATTTCTCATCAAACGAATGACATCTTCTTCTGGAAATCCTAGCTATTCTTAGCATGATATTGGGGAATCTGATTGCTATTACCCAAACAAGCATGAAACATATGCTTGCATATTCGTCCATAGGTCAAATCAGATATATAATTATTGGATTTCCTTTAGGTAGCTTAATCCAAGTCAAGGTTCATAAGCTATTTTCCACAACAAATAAACCCCAAAATTCAAGTTATGAATGGCCAAAAACATCACAAGAATTAAGAATAGGAGAAAACCACTAGCATTCAATGAAAGACGCTTAATATATATTCAAAACATGTTCATATACATGAAGTTCAAAGGTTACATCCTTCCCCAACAAAAAATGAAGTTAGC
The DNA here is from genome assembly GCF_029865625.1 of Vigna umbellata. Classification (NCBI taxonomy): domain Eukaryota; kingdom Viridiplantae; phylum Streptophyta; class Magnoliopsida; order Fabales; family Fabaceae; genus Vigna; species Vigna umbellata. Next base: position 10,957,474 of record NC_142169.1, on the reverse strand, counting down.
TCTCCATTGTCATGGAGAGCTTGAGCTTACAATGGAAGAAAATGAAGGAGATGAAGACCCAAGGAAAAGGAATGGAGAGCTCCCACACACTCAAACTTGCTCCAAGAGGTCCAAAGTGGTGTTTTCGTTCTTCAGCCGCATAAAGACGATACCCTTGTTGCATGGTAACATTAAATAGGTCTAGAGTGACACATCAGCAAGTGTCACACTCAACGCCCAGACAGGAGGGCGCCTGACGCGAGCTCAACATAACTAGATAGTGCTCAGCGCCCTGGAAGGGGCGTCCAAGCGAAGTTGCGCAGCAAATGGCGCTCAACGCCTTAGAGGGGGCACCCAGGTGTGACTACGAGGCGAGTGGCGCTCAACGCCCCTGTAGGGGGCACCCAAGCGTGACTGCGAGGCAAGTGGCACTCAGCGCCCTTGGAGAGGCGCTCAGGCGTGCCTACAAGGCCTTCATGTGTCTTCTAGTTTGATTACTTTGCTGCTTTTCCTGGGTTCCAACTCCTTGATGGTTTTGATGCTCTTCCAACGCACATAATTTGCCTACAAAATGAAGGAATTAGTGACGAAAACCATTAAGTGTAACATATACTAAACTTATTCACAAAAGTCAGAGAAATAAGAGGATTAAGTAAGCTTCAAGCTTAGATAGAGTTGATTTGGTATAAAATGCACCATAGATAATGGTAAAAATTACCGTTATTAAGAGGATATAAAAAACTCCTACAAACTAACATGATTTAGGATGACTTTTGGTGAGTTGTTTAAAAGATGATAATAGTGGAGATTTTAGTTCTTTTTTTGAAGAGGTTCATGCCCTATATAAGTTATACTCCACTTTTCCATTTTACTTTTTTTCCTTTCCCTCAAATTTTTTTTTCAGATACCTCAAAGATTTGACCCTTACTCAAACTTTCCCTAAATCAAAACCCAAAAACTTTTCCCAAATCAAAACCCTAAGCAAGAGTGTTAAACAAGAAGTGTCTTGTTTCTCTTAGCAGGGGGTGAATTGGTGATCAATAAAAACAATTGCTTTTTAAATCTTTTCGGGAACTAAGAATGATCTTTAATCTTTCTTAAAATCCACGCAATAAGGCGTATGCAATGAAAGTAAAATAGATAAGGAAAGAAATGCAAACACAGGGTTTATACTAGTTTGGCCTCAATGCCTACATCTAGTGTCCTTTCAATCAACCTGAGATTGAAAACCAATTACACTATAAAGATATGAGTTTTTACAACAAGGCTTTACAATGACCAATCTGTCAAAATGTAAAACATCTCTCTAACTCACTAATTTAATATAGCCAATAACAAATCCCTGTAGCAAGAACAATCCTCTTCTACAAAAACCCCTTTGAAACACCTCCCAAAGTACAAAGAACTCATCGCTATTCTTCCTAGCTGCAAGCACAGGGAACAACACAATTCAAGATTGCTAAAAATAAAATCTTATTAGTCAAGAGTACACCTCAATAGTGCAGTAGTTGATCAATAGTGAAAACCAAATCTGTTCTTTAAGAAACCTTCAAGATTATCAACTTCTGTATATCTTGTTTCTTGGGGAGTCTCAGCACACCTGTAATTCTTTTCTCAATTCACAAATATCAGATATGAAAGTTTAGAATGATCAAAAGTCTTTAGAGTAGTGTGCAGTGCGTCAATTTATAGTTTTCTCAATTTATAGCTTTTCGAGATAAACAGAGAAGAGTTTCACCTCTGCACCTTAATTCCAATACACTATTCATTTCACTATTCACATTTTTCCTAACTATCGCAATGCTCTTTGCTTGCACCTTAAATGGTCACACCCTTTTCCTTGTTACCAACCACGGCCCCACCTAGGGTACACCCCAACACAAAACCTTTTCTCTCCAAAGTTACATGAAAAAATCTCATTTTTCTCATTTACTCTAATTTCACTTTCTCTCACCAGTGCCTCTTTCTCTATAGCTATTTCACGTTCCAAATTATACTTCCATCTCCCTCTCTTCATAAATGGGATCCAAGTTGATAGCAATCCCCATATACTAGGTTGGACCAAAGCTAGGAGATGTTCATGGATGGGTGTTTTGTTGGACGGATGATGCATAAATGTGGTGGTAAATGGTCAGAGGATGATGAGCTAAGGTGTGGATGGAGTAGAAGCTCACAGCCTCTAGGAGATATGATTGTGGTGGTGTAGTGTTTGATTGCTCCAAGAGAGGTGAGGCCTATAAGACCTGAGCAAGTGGAAGCCATACCAAGTTGTGTCGAGCCTAAAAATAAGTGTCAAATAGCATGTAATCATCTTTCACCTTTGCTTACTATTTTGCTCATAACTCTTTGTACAAATTTTCAAATGAGTTTATTCTTTTATTTGTTGGAAACTAGACTTAAAGAGCTTTAATTTTACTATTTATATGTATAATTTTTACCCCGGGAAGGTGCTCAACCAAATCGGAGAAGTTGCAAAAAGGATTATTTTGAGTTTCCATGTGGTAATTGATTACTACTTATGTTAATCTATTAACATTAATCGTTGTGTTCACGCAAGAGTTTTTCTAGAGAAGTTCTTAATGTTTTCCAAACAATAATGGATATTTAACTACATGTTTTGGAATTCCCAATTAATTTAATGAATTCAGTATCCACTTATTTAGACATGTAGAATAGCATGCAACACAAAACTACAACCTACAAGATTTACTATGAATTGCAATAGTTTATTTTGCGTCATAGTATGGTGGGCGTACCTTTTTCTTGTTTGATCTCTATCTTTGCTTTGTCATTTTTTCGTTTTGGTGGTTGTTTCCTTCATCTGATTTATCATGCTGCAAAATGTATACCCTTTGTTGATTATGTATCGTTAGTAGCCTTTTTCTTGGTCTTATAATCAGTGTTCTACTCGATCATCTAACGCATCAAAGAGTCTGAGAATTTGAGCTTTCGATACCCACCGAAACTTGTGTTTCTTATTGTGGGTTGAATTAGCTAGACACTTCCTGCATGATTGAAATCTTAGATTGGGAACAACTTCTTTTGACTTTATAGTGTGACTTACTTCACTTCTGATATCCTTGATGTCTTCTTGAGGAGTGTGATTTTTGCCTTTTCTGATAAGCATCTTAAAGCCTCTACTGCTCTGTGATGAGTCGATATTTTCTTCACTTCACTTAGCTTATTGTGCTAGATTTAATTAGGGAATTGTGCTTGAATGTCCAGTATTGTGCTTAATTTGACCATAAATTTTTATTTTAATTAATTTGAATTATCTGAGCTTATTATTATCATTATTGATTGCAGGGAAAATTTTAGAAATATATTTTGGGACATTAAAGGGCTGTCACATAATTCAAGACTCTCCACGCATTTAAGAATTAGTTATATTGTAATTTAGTGAGTTAGGATTTTTAGACCAACTTTTTCATTTTGGGAAATTTTTGGCAAAAGATGTTGGGCCCAAAAGTGATTTAGGTTTAGTTTTTTCTTTATTATTATTATTCAAAAAAACCTAAAAGATATTCGGTGCTAGGCAACCAGCCGCCACACAGATGGATTTTTATTTTGCATGGGGAGCATTTTGCTGTGCACATTACTCATGAATAAATAAATTCTCGGTTTTTTATCCATCAAGAAAAACGAGTGTTTCTTTCTTTAGACAATATTAGCGGTGATTGATTTTGTTTTTATGGAGTTAACCAAGTTACGAGTGCACGTTGTTACGCTGTAATAAAGATCCTTATTTTCATTTTGGAGTGCTTTTCTTTCTTTTATTATGGGCAACACGGTGATGGATTGAAGGAGAAGTAAGCACACAACTGCCACAGCTTGCTGCACAGCAGAATGTAATTCCCAATTCTAGGAGAGGAGCTCTCGGTTTTTGTTACTGCAGCAGCACAAATGTTTTCATATCTTTTTAGATAATGAGGAGGGTTGATTCGTTTTTGGCTGGAGAAGAGCACGCTGCAGCGTCCAACAAGGAAAACGTGGTGATTTGATTTTGGGGAGATTTCGTTTTTCATTTGGAAAGCACACGTCCTGCTAATTCACGTCTAGCACATCCAGGAGCGTTTTTCTTCTTTTAAATTTTGCAGCAGGGGGAAATGAGTTTTCTTTTCTTTATTTAGAGAATAGGAAGGTAATTAATTGGGAGAAGTAGCATCCAGCTTGGTTGGAGACGGTGCAACATGCCGATTTATGAGAGAAGAAACGTATTCCAGTTTCATTTGATTTTGTTGGATTAGGTGCATACAGCTTTATTTACTTTTTGCTTATGAAAAGAACACTGAACCAAGAGGCTGCTGCCACGTCCTGGGAAATGAGAACTAAGGTCCCTTATTTTGGTCTTCACGGTTGAACAAAGATGCATTTTTATATTCTATAGATTTGAATTTAACATTGAAGTAACTTTCTAATTTAAATTATGCCTTTCACTATTCATGCTCTCTTTCTTTTTAGTAATGCATTTCATGCTTATCATTATGCTTTACTTTATTTTTGTTTGAATACAAGAAACACTTAACGTTTAGCTCAACCGTTGCATTTTTAATTGGTCCAAGCAGTTTATCCTTTAATGCTTTTAATTATGTTTGGTTGTGTTTAATTTCCATTTTCATTTAGTTCATTTCCTTGCAAAAACACTTTCAAACCCCCCACTACGTGTTTGACCTATTGACTGAACCACATTTGATCCTTGAGAGACGACCTAGGAGTCACTTCATAGTACTATACTGCATTTTTAATGCACATCAAATTTGTATGGGCCGCGACAGCCCCATCACTCTGCATAGTGATTGCCAATGAGTTTCACCTTATCACACACACAAGGCTGGTCTATTCCGCGTCTTAGGCCATAATGGAGTACCTAGACTAGGACCTCCTACTACTCTCACCATATGCATTACTCTTCTCTAATTGAGAATGAATGATCATTAAAGTGTTAGGATAACCTCCAAGACAAAGCTTCCTACATTCATACCAACAACATTGTCAAAACACCCAAATATTGGCCCAATTCTACATAATTTTCTCCCTCTCAACCTTACATGTCCTATCTTATGCACTTCTACCAACTTCTACCACTTTCATTTGGTATTCTAAGCTACAATTGACCTATCCAAGTATATATGATCTAACTCAAACAAAGTTTAAACTCATTTTATAATAAAATTCCAACTTAAATCAACTAAAACATCACCATATAGACCATAATTCCGTTCTACCAATTCTAACACATAACTTAGAAACTTAAGGGTTTGAATAGGTAAAAAATGACCCAAAAACAGATCCCAAACATACCACTTTACCTTAGACATTCTACTTTAAAAACTCACTACTCAAAACCCCTAAAATGCACTTAAAATCATTTAAGACACAATCAATTGGTTACCACCATATTCTAGATCACATTTATGCTAACTAAACACCCAAACAAGTTTCAGAGGACCATACAACTTGTCCCGATTTCACATTTCTCCCCTTAGACCATTATTTCTAAAATTCACTTATCAAACCTCCGTTTTATACAAGAAAATGACCTCTAACTCTTCTAACCCAATTCTTCTCAAAAATTCAACCAAAAATAATACCACCAACTTCAGAACAATAGCATTCATAAGAGTACTTCAATCCAACATGGAATCATACAAGAAATCAATCAACACACAACAACAATTAATCATACTTGAATTATTTTCACAACATCAAAACATCATTATTACCAAAACATTCATCTCAATTACAATTAAATCATCATATTGTCACAACAACAATTAATCATACTTGAAATTCAAAATTTAAGCATAAGCACTAACTTCCTTTACCTTAATAAAAATGCTACCAAGATTTATACACGCATAACCCTTGCTTCAAGGTAAAGGAACTCTAGAAACGCCTATAACCAACAGAATTGTGATCGAAGTGAGTTCTTAGGACCTCTGATCAACAGGAAACTAGAAAAGAGAGGTGGAGTGACACATGTGAGAAAACCTCTAGTTACATGTGCCTTAAACTATGAATTTAAGAAAAGAAGCATAACCTTGCTCTAGAATAGAAACTGGTTGGTAGAGAATGAAGGATTCATCGCCGTAAGTGCTTAGACACTTTCTGATCATCAAACAGATGATTTAGGAGTTAGAAATTACAGAGAGAAGGGAAAGGGAACTCAGAGAAAGAGTTTTAGAGAGATGGTGAGTGTTTTAGATAATGAGACGAGTTTATGACATTATATTTGTACTATTGAATTATTTTAACATTAAAATACTTGGTCTCATTATTTTAAAACACCTATCAACTCATAATATATTTTCTAAGTTCTTACATGAACACAATTAAAATCCTAAGAAAATAATAATTAATTTAATTATAACTTATAATAATATTCAAAAATTTCAAAATTAAACTATAATATTGTCTCAAAGATATTTCATATATCCTGATAATTACTTCTCTTGTAACTAGAACATAAACCATAAATATAGAATTTTCCCACCACTAAATCAACGTATACATACTCATAGAAACTCCCATCACCAACAACAAAGATTATATCCACCAATAAACATAAGAACCATATATGAACATTATATAGAACAAAAGAGAGGACAACACGTTAAAACAAGGTATATAACATCACATTTATCTTATCATACACGTGCCCG